>NC_083570.1:31328897-31628897 GCF_027579695.1 Neoarius graeffei
GAGAGAGGAAGGGATGGGTGATGTTCGTGTGCCCATGTGTATGATGTGGCTCTTTGCGGTAATACAGTAAAAAATGTGGCTCTTGGTCTCCAACTGGTTGGCCACCCCTGGTCTAGCACATAGTAGCAGGGTGTAAGATGCTAGCTGGATCAGCGTACATGGAGAGGCACAACCAAGTGGCTGGGATAGTATACAGGAACATCTGCAACCAGTATGGAATAGAAGTACCCAAGTCCCAATGGGCCATACCACAGAAGGTGGCTGAGAAGAACAGGGCCAAGGTTCTGTGGGACTTCAGCTTCCAGACTGACAAACAGATCCTGGCTAACCAACCGGACATAGTGGTGGTGGACAAAGAGCAGAAGAGGGTGGTGGTGATAGATGTGGCGATCCCAGCTGACGCCAACATCAGGAAGAAGGAACATGAGAAACTTGAGAAGTATCAAGGGTTGAAAGAGCAGCTGGAACGGATGTGGAAGGTCAAGGGTTGCGTGGTCCCTGTGGTAGTGGAGGCACTTGGGGCAGTAACCCCCAAACTGGGAGAGTGGCTCCAGCAAATCCCAGGAACAACATCTGAAGCCTCAGTCCAGAAGAGCGCAGTCCTAGGAACATCGAAGATACTGCGCAGAACCCTCAAACTCCCAGGCCTCTGGTAGAGGACCCGAGCTTGAGGATGACATGGATACCACCCCCCCGCCGGGGGTGAGAAGGAGATTTTTATATTATATATATATATATATATATATATATATATATATATATATATATATATATACACACATATATACACACACACACACACACATTATATATATATATATATATATATATATATATATACATACACACAGTGGGGCAAAAAAGTATTTAGTCAGTCACCAATTGTGCAAGTTCTCCCACTTAAAAAGATGAGAGAGGCCTGTAATTTTCATCATAGGTATACCTCAACTATGAGAGACAAAATGAGAAAAAAAAAATCCAGAAAATCACATTGTCTGATTTTTAAAGAATTTATTTGCAAATTATGGTGGAAAATAAGTATTTGGTCAATAACAAAAGTTCATCTCAATACTTTGTTATATACCCTTTGTTGGCAATGACAGAGGTCAAACGTTTTCTGTAAGTCTTCACAAGGTTTTCACACACTGTTGCTGGTATTTTGGCCCATTCCTCCATGCAGATCTCCTCTAGAGCAGTGATGTTTTGGGTCTGTCGCTGGGCAACACGGACTTTCAACTCCCTCCAAAGATTTTCTATGGGGTTGAGATCCGGAGACTGGCTAGGCCACTCCAGGACCTTGAAATGCTTCTTACGAAGCCACTCGTTCGTTGCCCGGGCGGTGTGTTTGGGATCATTGTCATGCTGAAAGACCCAGCCACGTTTCATCTTCAATGCCCTTGCTGATGGAAGGAGGTTTTCACTCAAAATCTCACGATACATGGCCCCATTCATTATTTCCTTTACACGGATCAGTCGTCCTGGTCCCTTTGCAGAAAAACAGCCCCAAAGCATGATGTTTCCACCCCCATGCTTCACAGTAGGTATGGTGTTCTTTGGATGCAACTCAGCATTCTTTCTCCTCCAAACACAACAAGTTGAGTTTTTACCAAAAAGTTCTATTTTGGTTTCATCTGACCATGTGACATTCTCCCAATCCTCTTCTGGATCATCCAAATGCTCTCTAGCAAACTTCAGATGGGCCTGGACATGTACTGGCTTAAGCAGGGGGACACGTCTGGCACTGCAGGATTTGAGTCCCTGGGGGCGTAGTGTGTTACTGATGGTAGCCTTTGTTACTTTAGTCCCAGCTCTCTGCAGGTCATTCACTAGGTCCCCCCGTGTGGTTCTGGGATTTTTGCTCACCGTTCTTGTGATCATTTTGACCCCACGGGGTGAGATCTTGCGTGGAGCCCCAGATCGAGGGAGATTATCAGTGGTCTTATATGTCTTCCATTTTCTAATAATTGCTCCCACAGTTGATTTCTTCACACCAAGCTGCTTACCTATTGCAGATTCAGTCTTCCCAGCCTGGTGCAGGTCTACAATTTTGTTTCTGGTGTCCTTTGACAGCTCTTTGGTCTTGGCCATAGTGGAGTTTGGAGTGTGACTGTTTGAGGTTGTGGACAGGTGTCTTTTATACTGATAGCGAGTTCAAACAGGTGCCATTAATACAGGTAATGAGTGGAGGACAGAGGAGCCTCTTAAAGAAGAAGTTACAGGTCTGTGAGAGCCAGAAATCTTGCTTGTTTGTAGGTGACCAAATACTTATTTTACCAAGGAATTTACCAATTAATTCATTAAAAATCCTACAATGTGATTTCCTGGATTCTTTCCCCCCATTCTGTCTGTCATAGTTGAAGTGTACCTATGATGAAAATTACAGGCCTCTCTCATCTTTTTAAGTGGGAGAACTTGCACAATTGGTGGCTGACTAAATACTTTTTTGCCCCACTATATATATATATATATATATATATATATATATATATATATATATATATATATATATATACACACACACACACACACACAGTACCAGTCAAAAGTTTGGAAACGCCTCTAATGCAGTGGTTTTTCATTATTTTAAAATTTTCTGAATTGTAGATTAATACTAAAGTCATCAACATTATGAAGAAACATATATGGAATTATTTGGTAAACAAAAAAGTGTTAATCAAACCAGAATATGCTTTATGTTTTAGATTCTTCAAAGTAGGCACCTTTTGCTTAGATGACAGCTTTGCACATCTTGGCATTTTCTCAGTCAGCTTTATGAGGTAGTCACCTGGAATGGCTTTCAGTTTACAGCTGTGCCTTGTCAAGAGTGAATTTCTTGACCTCTTAATGTGTTTGAGACCATCAGTTGTGTTGTGAAGAGGTAGAGTTGGTATACAGTGAATGGCCCTATTTGAGTACTGTTCTAATCCATATTATGCCAAGAACTACTCAACTAAGTAAAGAAAAACGACAGTCCATCATTACTTTAAGAAATGAAGGTCAGTCAGTCCGAAAAAGTTTGGGATGAGTTGGACCGCAGAGTGAAGGCAAAGCAGCCAACGAGTGCTCAGCACCTCTGGGAACTCCTTCAAGACTGTTGGAAAACCATTTCGAGTGATTACCTCATGAAGCTGATTGAGAGAATGTCAAGTGTGTGCAAAGCTGTAATCAAAGCAAAAGGTGCCTACTTTGAAGAATCTAAAATCTAAAACATATTTTGGTTTGATTAACATTTTAAAGTTTGCTAAATGATTCCTTACGTGTTGCTGCATAGTCTGGATGACTTCAGTATTAATTTACAGTGTAGGGAAAAATAAATAAATAAAAACATCGAATTTGAAGGTGCTTCCAAACTTTTGACTGGTACTATTATATTAGTGTAGTTTTTATGTTGTTTATTTTGTCTGTTTTATTCTTGTAAAGTGTCCTTGAGTGTCATGAAAGGCACTTATAAATAAAATGTATTAATATTATTATTATTATAATAAAGACAGAGTAGAGGGCTTTGTTCTGCTCAATGCATTTCTGCTGCACCTGTCTCACGGTGATGATCATGTCCACAGTGCTGCGCCCTGGTCTAAAGCCACACTGCACCTTTGGGAGATTTCTTTCGGAGACAGCGATGAGTCTGTTTAGGAGGATGCAAGCGAGGAGCGTGCCTGCTATTGAGAGAAGTGATATGCCCCTGTAGGTTTCCACAATCGGCTTTGCTTCCCTTGTTCTTGTAGAGGGATACAATAAAAGCATCACGGAAATCCTCAGGCATGTTCTCTGCGATCCATATGCTTTGCAGAACATCTTGGAAAGCCTTCAGAGCATTTGGGCATGCTGCTTTGTAGACCTCAGCTGGAACGTTGTCTTTTCCTGATGCCTTGCCAGAGTCCATGGATGATATAGCCTTTTCTATCTCACTGATTGAGGGCAGCATATCCAGTTCTTCAAGGACAGGCTGTTGAGGGATCTGTTGAAATGCTATCGGTTTAACAGTTGAGGGCTGGTTGAGCAAAGTGGAGAAGTGTTCAGCCCAGCAATTTCTCAGTCCTTCCTGGTCTTTGATCAGGCACAATCCGTCTGAGGACAATAGTGGAGAGCAGCCTGATCTTATTGGACCAAAGACTTGCTTTAGGGCATTGAAGAACTGCTTTGTGTTGTGGGTGTCAGCATAGACCTGAATTTCCTCTGCCTTTTCCTGCCACCACTGGTCCTGCATTTCCCTCAGTTCTTTTTGCACCTTGGTCTGCAAGTCTTTGAACTTTTCTTTCTTTGACACGGACAGGGGATCATTCTGCCATTTGGCAAAGGCCTTGTTTTTCGCATCCAGGGCAGTTCTAATGGGAGCATGGTTCTCGTCAAACCAGTCTTCATGTTTCCGGGCTTTGGGACCCAGCACTTCTTTTGCCAGGGAATTTCTCCTCTAGTGCCTCTTGGAAATGAATGAAGCCAGATGGATGTTTCAGTTTTGCTGTGTCAAAGGACACCCTCACAGCTTTCGGGGTCTTGCAGTGGTGGGGAGTGAGGTGCAAGTTGAAGACTGCTCTGACCAGCCTGTGGTCTGTCCAGCACTCTGCTCCTTGCATTGAACTAGTGATCCTGACATCCTGCAGGTCGTGCTGGCAAATGATGACAAAGTCAATTATGGGATGCATCCAAGTGATTTTGTACTTGTCTGCAATGCGAAACATGGTGTTAGTGATGCACAGGCCATGCTCAGCGCACTTGCTTAGGAGTAGCAGTCCATTGCTGTTCAGTTTTCCCACACTATGCCTCCCAAGCACACTGTCCCAGCTCTGATAGTTACTCTCCTACCCTGGCGTTAAAGTCACCAAGGATGACTGGCTTGTCGCCGCCAGGGGTTGACCTGATGATCTGGTTCAGGTCTTCGTAGAACTGCTCCTTGGCATCTTCTGCGCTTGTGAGAGTTGGTGCATAGGCACTAATGATGGTAATGTGCCAGGACTTCGAGAGCGAGAAGTGAAATTTCATGATGCACTCATTAACACCAGATGGTAGAGTAGTGATGTTTTTCAATAGCGCTGTTTTCACTGCAAATCCTACTCCATGGATCCTGTCCTCACTGTCAGGTTTTTCTTTCCAGAAGAAAGTGTATCCACTTGCATTCTCTCTCATAGAGCCCTCATCTGCGAACCTCGTCTTTTTGATTAGTTTTTCTTCGCAATGTTGTTTGACCACTATGAAGGATGATCTGCCAGCCACAGTATGTTGGCCAGATTATCAAGGGCAAGCAATGTCTGGGGTACCTTTTCTAACCCCCTCCCTCCTGTGAGGGTGGGCAGTGCTGTCCTAAAGAGGCTGCCCAGCTGCCCTGGATGTTGCCGAATGTCTCTGTTACCCCAGGGTCGAAGGACAAGCGACCAATGTCCAGGGCCGCCTGCGTGCAGGTTCATGACCACAACCGCAAGTGGTCACCTCCACCTGTTGCTTCGCCACTCCCCCATCGCCGCAGGAGTTGAGGAGATCGGAGATGAAAGATCAGAGATGAAAAGGTCGGAGATAAAGTCACAATGGAACCTGTGCATGAAGTTGTTTAAAGTGGTAGAGCCGTTGCACTGGGGCAATCCCACTCACTCAGCCAGGGAGACCTTGACCCAGTGGCACGGAGAACCATTATGCCTGGAGACCTCCCGAGCTGCAGTGGATGACCAGGACTCCTTCCGTGCCTCACCCTGCTCTCAGCGTTCCACAGCGCCTGCTGGAACTGCCTTCCTAGCCATTGAACCTTCCTGTTGGTTTCATCTGCCCAGTCTGCCAGCACCAGTCTTTGCATGGTAGGTAATCCCTAACTCACCAAGGGTTTGAGACCCATCGGTTACCCTCACCAGGTTTAGCCAGCCTGTTGAAGCTGTTGCCCGGGGTGTGGCCGCTGTTGCATGCAAACAGCTACGGGGAGTCACTGGTGAGAGCTGGTCATCAGGTGAGGACCAAATACGGATGAGCTGTTCCGAAGAACATGACAATATTTTGATTCAGAAATAAATTATGTGGGTATTAATTTCACTTGCTGTTTCTGTAGTGGTTGTAGTTTTCCCCACATCAGTGGTTCTGCTGGTGGGTTGCTAGCCCGCCAACCACCCTCCTCCTTTCACATCCAGGCTTGGGCTATGGTGGAGTTCTCAAAGGCTTTCAAAAAATTGAACAATAAAGCTTCAGGACTGGATCAGATCTCGCCTGAGCTACTGAAGAATGGAAGAAGCATCATGGTGCAAGAGCTAACCAAACTGTGTTATACCTGTTGGGAAAACAGAGCAGTGCCAGAAGAGTGGACAAAAGGTGTCATAGTTAAGCTGTCAAAGAAAGGCAATCTCAGCGATTGCAGTAACTGGAGAGGCATCACCTTGCTGTCAATGTCAGGCAAGGTCTTCTGCTCAGTCCTGCTGCAACATTCAAAGAAGTGCTGGATGAAAAACTCATGGAAGAACAGGCAGGATTCCAGGCAGGAAGATCATGCATCAAACAGATCTTTGTACTTTGAAACATTGTGGAGCAGTGCATAGAATTCCAGCAATCAACTTCATCGATTTCAAAAAAGCCTTTGACAGTATACATAGAGAAATGCTGTGGAACATTGCCAAGGCATATGGCATCCCAGAAGACTACATCTTCATCTTCAAGAGTATGTATGCCAACTCAAGCTGCTGTGTGAGAACTGAAAGTGGCAACACAGAATTCATCACAGGAGTGAGACAAAGCTGTCTCCTGTCACCCGTTGTTTCTTCTGGTCATTGACTTTGTCATGCGGAAAGCCATGAATGGCCCAACAGCTGGAATACAGTGGACTGTAGGAAGATGTCTAACATACCTGGATTTTGCAGATGATATTGCGCTCCTGGTAGAGTCACGCAGAGTGCTCCAACAAACGATGACCAGATTGGCTGAAGCAGCAAAGGTGGGCCTAAGGATGAACAGGAAGAAGACCAAGGTGATACAGGTCAGTAGGCAAAGAGAGATGCAAATTCTTGTGAATCAAGAACCCATTGAAGACGTCACCAACTTCACCTACCTGGGCAGCATTATTGCTAAAGAGTGGGATACTAAGACAGATGTCAACTCCAGACTCAGGTGTGTAGCAGCAGTGTGTAGAAGAATGAACAAGACCTGGGCTAGTACTTCAATTAACAACCGTATGAAGATCCTGCTGTACCAGAGCATTGTCCTGCCAACAGCAGTCTACGCAGGAGAAACTTGGAAAATGACTGCCAAGATCACTCAGAAGTTGAACATATTCCATCAGCAGTATCTGCACAAAATACTCAAGATCCCCTACAGGGACAGAATCACAAACTCTGAAGTCCTGAAAAGAGCCAATCTACACAGCCTGCAAGAGACTGTGGTGGAAAGAAGAGTGAGACTTGCAGGTCATGTTTTCCAACTGCCAGAAGAACGAATACCCAAGACAACTATACAATGGGTACCACCAACGGGATGAAGGAAGAGAGGGAGACCCAAGAAGACATGGTGTGCCGCCTTCAAAGAAGATCTGAATCAACTCAGCATCACCTGGGTAGATGCATGCGACTATGCTCAAAACCGGAATGATTCGCGACGTCTTGCTGCCCGATGTACAGGTCAACTATATGAGAGGAATTAAGAGAGAAAAGAGAGAGAGAGATTAATTTCACAATTTACATTTGTCTTGGAAATAAATTTCAGTGTTCTGCCTTTACAATATCATGCAATTTATTTCAGTTTTGCATTTATTCCTTCTCAGCTGAAGGAAAAGCCACAATTTTTGGGGCCACCATATCTGTGGTTGAGGTTTGAAGAATGAACGGAACTCACTGCTCACACTGGGCCTCATTTATCTCTCTTTTAATAAAAAGTTGTGTGTAAACCAAACAACTAAATTTTTCCACCAGTTTTACAAAAGTTTTAGAAAGGCTGATTTTCTTCGTATTCACCTGTGTATGTTGGCGTAAAGCATGTTCACGATAGCTCATTTGCATGTAGCAACGCCTACAAAACTCCATATAGGTCAAGTGCACATACAACTGTGAGCATGAAAGTCTGACAGACAGATGTAGAAGATATTTTGATTCGCATCATAGTTAGAGGGAGATGGTTAGGAAGGCCAGCAGACTTCAAAGGACTAACTCTTTGTTCAACGTTATGACATGTCACGTGACATTTACCATGCACACGAACCCTGTTTTGCTATAGAAAAAACTATGCATGCGATGTATTTTTACAGTTTATTGAGAATATTCTAAGAATTTTGGTTTAAAAATCGTTTTCAAACCGCAACATGCTCGTGCTTCGATTCCGTGTTTGTTTACATTTCGCAACAAGAGTAAAGTAGCGCGAAGCTCACTGAAAATATTATGAGCAAAAATTGAATAATGCTGTACGGACTTTAAAAGCTACTGGGATAATAAAAGGTCCCTAAACATCGAGTATCAATATTTTATCTCTTGAAATGAAGTAAAAAAAAAAATCAAATCTCAGACGTTTTTTACAATTTTAGGATTGTTTAACTTATACTCAGTTTCGAACTGTTGAAGCTCACCTGTACGAGATGCCAAATTTTCCCTATTTCTCAGATCGCTTGATTTGAAAGATTCTGGCTTTTATTACTATTCTTCTTAAAGAAATAACCAGGAAACCTGGGGCAAAGATTTTTTTTTGATAAGCCTTCAGTATTTGGTTTTGATTGCCGTATCGTAAAACGATGATGGTTAGAAAATAGGTAAATTGACAGCGTTTTTTTACAATAATTAAGACTTATTTTAAATGATTTTCACTCATCATATACATATTTTTAAATGTTTTGTTTTTAAGTTTTCTTTCGCTACTAAAATTACGAGTTTTAACTCAAAATCGTCTCTAAATTCACTGTCGTCCTATATATATATGTTTGTTTGGCCGGTGTGCACGGTCGTGGTCACGTGATGGTACAGTTCAACCTCAAATACGAAACAATAGGATGGTCCTTAGAAGTTTGGCGGGTTTCCTAACCATTCCCCTCTATTAACTATGCTTGCATCTATGCCAAGAGAAATGTTTAATAATATATAAAATTAATGTTCAATGAACACTAAATTCTCCATCAAGCTGAGGCATTTGTTTACGGCTTACAACTATGCACAGAGACGTGCTCTGTCCCCATTTATATGGCACCATTTCTTTTGATATAATTTAATTATTAGTTTTATTTGTCTTAACTTATGGGTTTGTGTTTGCTTTCTTTATTTCTTGTTTTCATATTATTTAATTAATGCCAATAATATAAAATAACTCATTTTCACAAAATGTTCTTGATTTATACTGTATTCTGAGTCCACATGAGGATGTGTTTTTGATAGAGACTTCAAAGCATTTCTATAAGTCACTCTGGATAAGGGCATCTGCTAAAAGCTGTAAACATAATAATGAGGAATTTAACCTCAATATTATAGTAAAGTACTATAATAAAGTGCAGCAGCTCATCGCAGATTATATTTAAAGTCAATTAAGTTGAGGTTTACATTAGTTAGTTTTCTCATGTATCAATTCACACACAATTACCACAAACACAAGTAGAATATAAATGTTTTTCCAAGACAAAATTTATGGGATTTTTTTTTGACTACCAAATTTATTGCATAAACACTCATAAACGAGTTATAAATAAATCTGTTTGTATCCAATTTGATTAATGAGATCCAGTGTGTGCTTACTTTAGATCATGAAGCAGGAAGCCAAAATAGTGCATCATGTCTTCTACAGTCATTAAGATTTTCAATTCTGCACTCTTTATATCTTCTTTCTCAAATCCACCTGTAAGAGAGAACAAAAAATGCATTCATATATCAAAGTATTCACACAATAATGCTCTGTAGCTCATGCTGATGCAGTGCGTGTTGTGTAGTTATCTGTATGGTCCTGTGGTTCAGTGATGGCCGGTCATGATATTTAATATCTAATATCTATCCACAGCTTGACTATTAACTATGAGAAACTATTAGATCTGAGCAAAGCATTATACCACAAGGTCTAATAAGGAATATTGTTGTGGACTGAAAACATTAGTGTGCTGATTCAATCCATCTAAAAGAATCAGTACAGTGATGGGGAAGTTTATATCCGGTGGTGGAGCATACAGGATTCAAAAGCACATCAAGGATACAGAGAGCTGCATGACTGACAGCACAGCTAGCTGAGAATGTTATTCTCAAAATGTGAACTGACAGGGAACAAATAAACATGCTGTCATTTGCTTTTGGTATGCTTATAAATGCAAAAACATACAAGGAGCTTGAATGTAATGCAGTATATAAGACCAACAGTTCATGGGTTTGTTTTGTTTTTGCTTTTTTTTTCAATTTCCTGGAAAAGGATTTAATGCAATGTGGAAAAACAGAAAGTTCACAATTTAGGCAGTTGCAGATTGCATTAGAAATAACAAAGTGTGCATGTACAAGTATGACATCAGAGCCCAAGCTCTCATTCAACCACCCGGGGTTCATGAAGGAGCTGTTAAATCTCATACTTGGACAAAACACTTCAGAGCATCCATGGCTAATAGTGAAAGAGCTTGTTTTTGAACCTCGGTGCCATTCTGTCTGCTGAACAAGCATTTGTATTATCAAAAAGATTGTCTGTTGCATTTCCTGTATTTCAAATGTAGTACTTTAACAGTAGCAGTCACTTTCTGTTCAGCATCTGTGACATGAACTTAATTCCTGAAGCTAAATTAATAGGGAGACAGAATATAGTCCAAGGACAAGGTTAAGCAGTTGAGGGTTCAGTGACCAAGGAACATTTTTTTATGGGTATTCCTGGGAATTGAACTTGCAACCTTCCGGTTATTAGCACAGAACTTTAATTGCTAAAGTGTTGCTGACCCTGAAAACAACAATTTCCTTCATATTTTGTTTTTATATCACCTTCTTACTCACTTTTGAACTGTTGAGCCCTGTGTAAAGTGCAGCTAAATGGTGTGGAAATTCATAGCATTCTATACTACAACATAACTGCCTGCTGTATGTGTGCATGCCCTTTTCTTCACCAACATATGAATAGTTTTGCACATTGCATGAAACCACAGTATGCCTTCGTGCCAAAAGAGACAGCAATGACAGCAGGTTTATAGGCACTTACAGGTAGAGCACTCTCAGGTCAGTCCTGAGCTCATATCATTATTCCTGTAACATTTGTCTGGACTTAAGGATAGAGTTCATGAGGCTATATTACATATACATCCATGATAATGGGCGGCACGGTGGTGTAGTGGTTAGCGCTGTTGCCTCACAGCAAGAAGGTCCTGGGTTCGAGCCCCGGGGCCGGCGAGGGCCTTTCTGTGCGGAGTTTGCATGTTCTCCCCGTGTCCGCGTGGGTTTCCTCCGGGTGCTCCGGTTTCCCCCACAGTCCAAAGACATGCAGGTTAGGTTAACTGGTGACTCTAAATTGACCGTGAGTGTGAATGGTTGTCTGTGTCTATGTGTCAGCCCTGCGATGACCTGGCGACTTGTCCAGGGTGTACCCCGCCTTTTGCCCATAGTCAGCTGGGATAGGCTCCAGGTTGCCTGCGACCCTGTAGAAGGATAAAGCGGCTAGAGATAATGAGATGAGATAACTGATAATAAACCTGCAGAAGCATTTATGCAGGATTATTACACACACACACACACACACCAGCAGTTTGAAAGACTCAGATGACAGACTAACCTGAGACAAAGATGTCAGAATCACAGATTAGCGATGACATGGTATAGTTTCTTATAGTTAATTATAAATAAATAAGCAAGCAAGGAAGCTCCAAAAGTTGATCTGGACTATCTCTTTAACCTCTGAACTTGTAATAACATTGACAAAATTCTGCTGTACAGTGGTGCTTGAAAGTTTGTGAACCCTTTAAATTTTCTATATTTCTGCATAAATATGACCTAAAACATCATCGGATTTTCACACAAGTCCTAAAAGTAGATAAAGAGGAACCCAGTTAAACAAATGAGACAAAATTATTATACTTGGTCATTTATTTATTGAGGAAAATGATCCAATATTACATATCTGTGAGTGGCAAAAGTATGTGAACCTCTAGGATTATCAGTTAATTTGAAGGTGAAATTAGTCAGGTGTTTTCAATCAATGGGATGACAATCAGGTGTGATTGTCTACCCTGTTTTATTTAAAGAACAGGGATCGATCAAAGTCTGATCTTCACAACACATGTTTGTGGAAGTGTATCATGGCACGAACAAAGGAGATTTCTGAGGACCTCCTTTCTGAACAAAGGAGGAGATTTCTGATGACTCGGACTTGGACTCAAACTCGTGCATTAACTGCATTCGGACTTGGAAATTGGAGAGGGGACTAATTTTTTTCTTTATTTTTTGTCACATGCCATAATATATTTATATCTATATTAATTTATTAACTTCAAGAAAGAGAATGCACATTCACCTGTTCATACATCATGTTCAGGAACAAACTAACATTAATGGCGCTAAAATGTCTGGAGAGAATGCCCCTAGGATTGTCCACTTTGCTTCTTGTGCAGTGGGAAAAAATGCACTGCTATGTGTTCCATATGTAGAAGAACTATCGAGGAGATGACGGGGATAACCTCGAACTTCAAATCATCATTTGGCAAGACTACACCCAGAGAATTAAGTGACACGCCATGTTTATTGCTCTGTTGATCACGGGGCTTGCTTGCTGACCGATGAACTAGCTAGTGTTAACCCTCTCATGTTATTTGCCCTGTTGATAGCGGGGCTTGCTGAACGATGAACAAGCTTTTTATCTGTAGCCTATTAACTAAAATGGGGCAGTCAAGCAGTAATGTTAATCCAACACAATAGCAGAGACGATTTCACATAAAGGCAGCAACAGCCATCGTCACAATGCGGTTGGAGTCTTGTTCTCGGACTTGACTTGGACTTAACTCGGATCAATAATGGACTTGACTTGGACTCAACTTGAAATTTTCTTTAATGACTTGGACTTGACTCGGACTTGAACACTGGGGACTTGAGATTGAACTCAGACTTGAGGTTTAGTGACTCGACTACAACACTGTTAGGCGCGATAATGAACAATGATGGGAATACATGTGACTTCACCCAAGGTGAAGTAATACAGCTGTAATGCTGCAAAAAAAAAAAGAAAAAAAGATCTAAAATGGGAAAGAGATATTGTACAATTAACTGTAGAAATAGATTTAACAAGAAATTGGAGCTCTTTTTACAGACTATTGATACACTTAGAAGATGGCTCTGGACACTTACAGTTTTGCTATGATGGCTTTGGACTACAACTGCTCTGGTAACTTTAAGACTGCAGTTGTCATGAACAGTCTTGCACTCAAGTCACCATCAATGGATAATTGATAACTTCAACAAAATAGACTTCATGTTAAAACTATAATGAATTTCCTGGTTATACTATTATATTTTTGACTATATAGGCCACACTTGCAAGCAAGTTATTTATAATCATGCTATCTGTTACCACCCAAATGAGGAAGGGTTCCCTTTTGATTCTGGTTCCTCCCAAGGTTTCTTCTTCGTGTCATCGCAGGCAGTTTTCCCTTGCCACCATCGCCTCAGGCTTGGTCATCAGGGATGAATAAGTTTATTAGGGATAAATTTATTCGTTCATATGTTTAAAATCTTTGTATCAAGCTGCTTTGTGACAGTGTCTGTTGTTCAAAGCGCTATACAAATGAACTGGCTTGACATGTCTGAAGATTCTCAGGTCATCCAGGTCATAGTAAACTGTGGGTGGTAAAAGAGAGCAACTGGAAAGTTGTTAGCTGCCTGCAACAACTAGAAAAGGACCAAGCCATCAACCGATCTCTGTATTGCAGATTGTACCCTGGGGAAGCCGTTCCTCTCATATATGGACTTCCCAAGATTCACAAGGAAGGAGCTCCACTCAGACCTATCATCAGCAGTATAAAAGGTCACCTATAACATTGCCAAACACCTAGCCACCATCCTGGCTCCTCTTGTTGGGAATACGCCACATCACGTCAAAAACTCCCAAGATTTTGCTACTAAAGTTGCAGACCTCAAACTAGACTTAGATGAAACCATGGTTTCCTATGATGTCACTTCTCTTTTCACCTGCATTCCCACCACAGAAGCAGTCAAATCTGTTAGAAAATGACTCCTTCAAGACAGCACCTTACTGGATAGAACAAACCTCACCACGGACCAGATTTGCACCCTGCTTGACTACCACTTATTTCCAGTTTAATGAAAGTTTCTACAGACAGAAGCATGGATGCGCCATGGGCTCACCGGTGTCCCGTATTGTGGCCAATCTTTATATGGAGGAAGTGGAACATAAAGCTTTGATCACTTTTTCAGGAGTTGCTCCCAGCCACTGGTTCAGATATGTGGATAACACCTGGGTTAAAATCAAAACCCACGAAGTGGAAGCCTTCTCTAAGCACATCAATGCAGTGGATATCAACATCAATTTCACTCGGGAGGACGTCAGTGGAAATAATCTAGCCTTCTTGGATTGTGATGTACACATTAGATAAGACAGAAGCCTTAGCATCGAGGTCTACCGGAAACCCACACACACAGACCAGTACCTACTCTTCGACTTTCACCACCCACTGGAACACAAATTGGGGGTCATTAGGACCTTGCAACACAGGGCTCAGAACATCCCTACAACAGTAGAGGGAAAAGAGAAGGAGCAGAATCACATCAAGAAAGCACTTCAGAACTGCGGGTATCCCAACTGGTCTTTCTTCAAGAGCAGAAAAAGGAACAGAATGGACAAGGAGGTGTTAGGACTAGGACTGTTTTGGCCTCTAGAGGCCGCTGTTATTTCCTTTTCATGTCGTGTTTATTTTGGCCTCTAGAGGCCGCCACTGTTCCTGTGTTTTGTGTTTGTGTTAATTGCCTAATTATCTTCACCTGTGTCCTTAATTAGTTTGTCTATTTATACCCCTGAGTTCAGTCCTCTTGTCACGGAGTCTTTGTGCTGTTATGTTTATCTCCAGTTTCCTTTGTACTGTGTTTTTTGATCTTCTTAGCTTTTGAATTTTTGCACTTTGCTTTTCTTTTGGATTATACTCTTTGTTTTTTTTTTGTCTTTTGTTTTGCCCTGTATATAGTGTATATAGTTTAAATAAACCTTTTGATTCTTTTTCTACTTCCGCCTCACGCCTCTGCATTTGAGTCATCCCCCTGGTGGCCTAGTGGGGGTTTGCTGGATTATCACACCAACGAACCAGGTTCGAATCCCAGCAAAACCCTAACAGAAAGACTCCGTCATGACCGACTCAGCAGAGGCTGCTTCAACTGTCTACCCGGCCAACCTTCAGGGAATTATGGCAGCTTTGACACGCTTCGGAGCGACCATGGACGCTCATGGACGTACGCTCACCAGCCAACGTGAGGCCCTCGCTCGCCACGAGGAACTGCTTCAGCAAATTGGGAAAACCCTGGCACAGCTGACATCTCTGCCTGCATCTCCTGCTCCTGATCCAGTTCCTGCTCCTGATCCAGCTCCCACTCCTGCTCCAGTGCCTCCTGCAATGCTGCCTTCTTCACCTCGCGAACCCAGCCTTCCTGCACCACAGAGGTATGACGGCAAGCACAGTGAGTGCCGAGAGTTCCTTACCCAGTGTCAACTCACCTTTGAGCTTCAGCCTACCACCTACACTACGGATCGCCGCAAGATTGCCTTTGTGATCACCTTATTAGCTGGTAAGGCGCGAGCCTGGGCTACTGCTATCTGGCAAAGACAGGGACCTGAGTGCTTTGATTTCCAGCTGTTTTCTGAAGAGATGCTTCGGGTCTTCGATCAGGCAGACATCAGTACCGACGCAGCCCGAAAGCTCATGTCCATCCGGCAAGGAGGAAGCGTCGCAGATTACGCCATCTCGTTCCGAACACTCGCAGCAGTAAGTGGATGGAACGAGACTGCCCTGGTGTCAGCCTTCCACCATGGTCTGTCTGACCCCATCAAGGACGGTCTGGCCTCTATTGGATGCCCAAGTGACCTCGAAACCCTCATCTCACATGCTATTCGTCTGGACAACAGGATGAGAGAACGCCACCAAGCCTTGAGCCCCCCCAGCCTCCCTACCTCTACCTGGAGACCGTCTACCTCCTTCAGTGACTGTCCAGAACCCATGCAAGTGGGTCGTACTCGCCTCTCCGCATCTGAGAGGGAGCGCAGAAGGAGGGACAAGTGCTGCATCTACTGTGGCAAGCCTGGTCACTTCCGAGCATCATGTCCCGAACTCTTGGGAAAAGGACCGCCCCGTCCAGCCGAGGGAGGGTTGTGACGGGGCCTACCCTCTCTCCCGGACTCCCTGGCCAAGGAATCTACATCCCGGTCTCCATCTCCTGGGGTGAGTCTGTCCACTCTTGTCAAGCTTTGATAGACTCAGGGGCGGCTGGGAACTTTATGGATATTCACTTCGCCCAAAGCATCAATATTCCGACTGCACCTCTTGAAGTCCCACTGTCTGTTTCTGCCCTCGATGGCCAAGCGTTAGGTGATGGAAGAGTCACCCAAGTTACTTCTCCAGTTTTCCTCCAGTCTCAAGGTCACAAGGAAGAAATATCCCTGCACCTGATTCCTTCACCTGAGTTCCCAGTTATTCTAGGCCTTCCTTGGCTTACTCGCCACAACCCTCGCATAGACTGGGTAACAAGCCAGGTTGTGGAATGGGGCCCTGCATGCCATGCCTCTTGTCTGCTCTCTAGCTCTCCTGTGTCTCCTGCCGAGCCCCCTGATCTCACCGAGTTATCTCAAGTTCCCACAGAGTACTGGGATCTCAAGGAGGTATTCAGCAAGAGCAGGGCCGCCGTTCTTCCTCCGCACCGGGCCTACGACTGTGCCATCGACTTGCTCCCTGGGACTACCCCTCCTCGTGGCAGACTGTTTTCACTCTCTCAGCCAGAACGCAAGGCCATGGAGGAATACCTCAAAGATGCCCTGGTCTCTGGGTTTATTCGACCCTCCACTTCACCTGCTGGAGCCGGCTTCTTCTTTGTCGGCAAGAAGGATGGGGGGCTCCGACCATGTATTGATTACAGGGGCCTGAATAAGATCACTGTGCGCAACCGATATCCCCTTCCGCTGATGTCCACAGCTTTCGACCTGCTCCAAGGCGCCACCGTCTTCACCAAGTTGGACCTGCGGAACGCATACCACCTCATCCGTATCCGACAGGGAGACGAGTGGAAGACTGCCTTTAACACCCCGTCTGGGCACTACGAATACCAGGTGATGCCCTTCGGACTCACCAACGCACCAGCTGTTTTTCAGGCCCTAATCAACGACGTCTTAAGGGACATGATTAACCTATACGTTTTTGTCTACCTCGACGACATCCTTATCTTTTCCAAGACCGTGCAGGAGCACCGCCACCATGTCCGCCAGGTTCTCCAGAGGCTGCTACAGAACAATCTGTTCGCCAAGGCCCAGAAATGCGAATTTCATGTTCCCGAGGTCTCCTTTCTGGGATTTATTGTACGGACAGGCCAACTCCAAATGGACCCTGCCAAGACCCTGGCCGTCCGGGATTGGCCTACTCCCAAGTCCGTTAAGGAGGTTCAGCGGTTCTTAGGATTCGCTAACTTCTACCGCAAGTTCATCAGGAACTTCAGTTCTGTGGCAGCACCCATGTCTGACCTCACCAAAGGGACAGGTGGATCTTACGGCTGGTCTCCTCAGGCAGAAAAGGCGTTCAAAGACCTCAAGGACCGCTTCTGCACGGCACCCATTCTGGTTCTCCCGGACACCTCCCAACCATTCATCGTGGAGGTGGACGCCTCGGACAGTGGTGTCGGCGCGGTGCTCTCTCAACGTTCGGAAGGAAAGCTGCACCCCTGCGCTTACTTCTCCCACCGCCTGAGTCCTGCTGAGTCCCGGTATGATGTGGGGGATCGAGAACTGCTAGCGGTCAAACTGGCCCTTGAGGAGTGGAGGCACTGGCTGGAGGGAGCACAACATCCATTCCTGGTTTGGACTGACCACAAGAACCTGGAGTACCTCCAGCAAGCCAAGAGACTGAACCCTCGACAGGCTAGGTGGGCCCTGTTTTTCAGTCGGTTTGACTTCACCCTCTCATACCGCCCCGGCTCCAAGAACACCAAACCTGACGCACTGTCCAGACTGTTCTCTGCCACTAACAGGGAGAATGAAGTCGGGCCTATTATCCCTGTGTCCCGGATTGTGGCCCCTGTCCGCTGGGGTATTGAGGAGGCTGTCCGACGAGCCCAACGCCAGGACCCCGGTCCTGGGACGGGGCCACCAGGCCTCTTGTACGTCCCACATCAAGCCCGGGCCAAGGTTCTCCAGTGGGGTCACTCTTCCCCTCTCACCGCCCACCCGGGAGCTCGGAGGACCCTGGACTTCCTGAAAAGAGGCTTCTGGTGGCCTAACATGGAGAAGGAAGTAAGGTCATTTGTCCTGTCCTGTGAGGTTTGCACCAGAACCAAGAACCCACGACAGCGTCCCCAGGGTCTCCTGCATCCTCTGACCATTCCCCGGCGTCCCTGGTCCCACGTGGCAGTCGACTTTATCACGGGTCTCCCTGAGTCACAAGGTAACACGGTCATTTTGGTCTTAGTTGACAGATTCTCCAAGGCCTGCCGCTTCATACCACTGTGCAAACTCCCCTCTGCTCTTGAAACTGCGAAACTTTTGTTTAATCATGTCTTCCGAGTCTTTGGTCTTCCACAGGACATCGTCTCAGACCGAGGGCCCCAGTTCTCCTCCCGAGTGTGGCACGGGTTCTGCAAGGTCATCGGAGCCACTGCCAGCCTCTCCTCTGGGTTTCACCCACAGTCCAATGGTCAGACGGAGAGGCTCAACCAGGACCTGGAAACCACCCTGCGAGGCCTGGCTATGGATAACCCGACATCGTGGAGCACCTGGCTGCCATGGGCGGAGTACGCCCACAACACCCTGCAGTCATCGGCCACCAAGCTGTCGCCATTCCAGTGCCAATTCGGGTTCCAGCCACCTCTGTTCCCGGACCAGGAGGAGGACGCGGGGGTGCCCTCGGTCAACCAATATGTGAGACGGTGTCGCAAGACCTGGAGCAAGGTCAGGAAGACCCTCATACAGACCTCCAGAACCAACCAGACTCAGGCCAACCGCCATAGAAGACCTGCACACGCTTTCCGCCCTGGGCAGCGTGTTTGGCTGTCCACTAAGGACCTTCCACTGCGGGTGGAGAACCGCAAGCTTGCTCCTCGCTACATTGGCCCCTTCAAGGTGGTGCGCAGGGTGAACCCTGTCTCCTACCGGCTCCAGTTGCCCCGGACTCTGAGGATCAACCCCACTTTCCATGTTTCCCTGTTACGGCCCATACTGACGTCTACGTATGCCCCTGCCCCTAGGAACCCCCCACCCCCCCGCATCTTCCAGGGGCAGACTGTGTTCACTGTGAATCGCCTGCTTGACTCCCGCCGGGTCCGCGGCAGGTTGCAATATCTGGTGGACTGGGAGGGCTATGGTCCTGAGGAGCGCTGCTGGGTTCCTGCTCGGGATGTCCTTGATAAAGAACTATGTCGGGACTTCCATTCGGCCCATCCGGATCGCCCTGGGAACGTCAGGAGACGCTCCTAGAGGGGGGGGTCCTGTTAGGACTAGGACTGTTTTGGCCTCTAGAGGCCGCTGTTATTTCCTTTTCATGTCGTGTTTATTTTGGCCTCTAGAGGCCGCCACTGTTCCTGTGTTTTGTGTTTGTGTTAATTGCCTAATTATCTTCACCTGTGTCCTTAATTAGTTTGTCTATTTATACCCCTGAGTTCAGTCCTCTTGTCACGGAGTCTTTGTGCTGTTATGTTTATCTCCAGTTTCCTTTGTACTGTGTTTTTTGATCTTCTTCGCTTTTGAATTTTTGCACTTTGCTTTTCTTTTGGATTATACTCTTTGGTTTTTTTTTTTGTCTTTTGTTTTGCCCTGTATATAGTGTATATAGTTTAAATAAACCTTTTGATTCTTTTTCTACTTCCGCCTCACGCCTCTGCATTTGAGTCATCCCCCTGGTGGCCTAGTGGGGGTTTGCTGGATTATCACACCAACGAACCAGGTTCGAATCCCAGCAAAACCCTAACAGGAGGATAACAGGAACAAACGCAAGAACATTGTCATTCCCTACATTTCTGGTCTATCTGAGAAACTCAGGAGGATCTTCTACAAACACATTCCGGTACATTTCAGACCCAGTAACACCCTGAAGCAGAAACTGGTCCACCCTAAGGACAGAATAGCCAGACACAAACAGGACAACGTAGTGTATGCAATTCACTGCAGTGAGGAATGCACAGACTCATATATTGGGGAAACAAACAACCGCTTCACAGGTGCATGGCTCAACACAGGAGAGCCAGTTCCTCAGGCCAGGACTCTGCTGTCTACCTTCATCTTAACAAAGGACACTCATTTCAGGATTGCAACGTACGCATTTTAGCCAGAGAGGATCGTTGGTATGAGTGAGGAGTTAAAGAAGCCATTTTTGTCAACCTGGAACGGCCATCACTGAACAGAGGTGGGGGACTGAAGGCCAATTTATGCTGACAACCCAGTCCTCACAGACGGTGTCTCAGATAGCGTCTGCGTAGCCCCCCTACCTTCGCAGACGCTCTGCGCACACCTCCCAAAAATTGTGACCACCGCAGAAGCATCGCAGACAGCGTCGCAGACAAGAGGGCTCTGATTGGTCCACTCTACATCCGCTGTACACGCACTTCTGCTTCCCTACTTTCCCGGTTTGTTTTGTTTTCACGACCACCATTTTTAAAAACACGAGCGAAGATGGAGCAGCAGGAAGAGCGGTTGATCGAGGAAGTGAGGAAGTACGTACATCTATATGACTCCAGTTCTAGTCATTATAAGTAACCAGAGGATAAACACTCCACTAACCACACCCACCAACTACTCCTAGCGATTTCGCGACTTCGCGCCCCCTTGCGTTGTAGCGGTGAATAACATCGCGCACGCCTATTACTCCCCGCTCAACGATAAATTACAACTATCTGCGAAAAGCTGTCTGCGAAAGCCTTGTCGCAAGAGCATGCAGAGGCCTTAAGACATCATTTATCAGCCACCTACAATGCAGTCCTTGGCACACTTCCCAGACAACTGAGGCCCTGTCCACACGGCAACGGATTCAGGTGAATCCAATACAATTGTTTATCGTTTAGGCCTGGCGTCCACACGGCACCGGCGTTTTGGGTGCCCCAAAACGCAATCTTTTAAGAACGGGTTCCAGAGTGGAAAGATCTGGCAACGTTGCCGTTACGAAGTCGTCTGGATGAGTAGAACGGATTTGTTTACGATGACGTCACAACCACATGACTGTCAGTGCTTCACGCCGGGTAGAAGTGTAACGAACTCGATGCGAGTTGTCAACAAATCCTATAAGGCCCCGGTTACACCGCCCGAACTTTGCTGGAGCGTTCCTGGAGCGGTGAAAAAAATTCATCACCGCTCGTAACCGTTCACCACCGTTTAACAAAAGTTGGCCCCCGTTAAAGCAACGCCGTATACGCTCGCCCACCGCTGATGTTTCTCGAGGGGCCCTCCTACCGCTCCGAAAGTTTTGAGCTGCACAAAATATTGCGAGTGGTGAGGAGGGGTCAATTTTCCGCCCCGGCAAAGTTCACCCCCGCTCCACCAACGCCCAGTCAAAGTTTGGCACCGCTAGATGCAAGTTCGTGGACGCTTGGGTCCGCTAGGCCAACGCAGAAATCTTGAACGCTGGACCACCGCTGCTTCGCCAGCGTTGCCCGGGCGGCGATTAAACGTTGCACAAACTTCAGTGGAGCGGTTGTAAGCGTTTTACAAGCGGACACGGGGTTGCTGGAACGGTGTTGGGCGTTGAAGCAGCTATCCATGGCGGCAATGAACTTTGGTTTGGCGTTGGTATAGAGGTGTCGGAGCGGGACCAGAATTTGGCTATAAATACGGGGAGAAATGGACCAGGAGCTCATTTGGAATCGAGCTGCCATTGAGTTCAGACCTCATCTATATCGAATTTGCGCAAAGTTACAGTAAAACTGTATCACCATGGATGCTGAGAGACTTGCTATGATTGGTGCTAAACCAACTTTATACCCCCGCCGAGCCAAAGCCCGCATGCGCAGAATGCCGCTATACCAACGCTCGCGTCACCGCTAAACCAACGCTCGCTACCGTTAAACCAACGCTAAAACAACGCCGGCTTCAGCGGTGCACCGCTAAGCCAACGCCCGTGTTTTCGATTTTTTTCCCATTTTGTGCGCGGTGACGAGCATTGTCGAAATTCGCCCCCCCCCCACCATTCAAGGAACGCTCCAGCAAAGTTCGGGCGGTGTGACCGGGGCCTAACTTGGTTCATGAAACGCGCTTCCAAAATATTTTCACTGTGAATATTTATTGTGTAATGGTGCAAAGTGAGAGAGAAAGAGAGAGAATAGCCCTTAGGGCAGAGTCAATCCCGCCAGCAAAAATAGGGAAAAAAAGGAGCGATCTCAACTCTTCAGATGTTGATTTAAGTCCTACAATACATTTCTCAAAAAGGGCGTAGAAGAACAAATTAATCCATCAACGTGTAGCATTCAATTTATTCCGGACCATTAAAGACGCTGCCTTCCATGTAGAATCATACGTCATCCTCGCCGCCATATTGGATGGGTCAAAGCGGAGAATAAAGATGCCCCATTCATGTGCTGCGTTTAACTGTACCAACAGGTTTACCGTCCAAACGAGATCACATGGGATTACCTTTCACAGGTGAGACTGGAAAAATACTTTTCATTGTATTTGGTCATTATAATGTAATTTTACGAACAGATTTTTCTGACTTTGTGGCTAATATGAAGTCTCGCACATAATAGTTTATGCGCATGCGTCCTTACTTCTTCTATTGTTCCGGTGTCTCCGAAGGGACCGTCTTACAGCGCCCCTAGAGGTGTGGCATGTGTATTGCATCGTTTTCAGCAAGCGTTGCGTTGCCATATGGACCTGATATTTTACTGATCGTTGCCCATGTGGACGCGATATTTTTTTAAATAACATCTCGTTGCCGTTGTCGTGTGGATGTAGCCTGAATGCACACCAAAACCCAGCTGTTTTCAGTGACTCACAGGAGGACAGAGAGAATCAGCATTCCATTGATCACCTTAACGGGCAATCCATTGATCACCCTAATGACTCTCGAGGCCGTTCACATCCAGCCCCCAGTGACCCACACCAACAGGATGACTCAACGACACCTTAGATGAGCTTTTCATCCATGAGAGGATAAATACCTGTCACTCCCTATTAGGCTACATCCACACGACAACGAGATGTTATTTAAAAATATATCTCGTCCAAATGGGCAACGATCAGTAAAATATCAGGTCCATATGGCAACGCAACGCTTGCTGAAAATGATGCAATACACATGCCACACCTCTAGGGGCGCTGTAAGACGGTCCCTTCGGAGACACCAGAACAATAGAAGTAGTAAGGACACATGCGCATAAACTATTATGCGCGAGACTTCATATTAGCCACAAAGTCAGGAAAATCTGTTCGTAAAATTACATTATAATGACCAAATACAATGAAAAGTATTTTTCCAGTCTCACCTGTGAAAGGTAATCCCATGTGATCTCGTTTGGACGGCAAACCTGTTGGTACAGTTAAACGCAGCTAATCTTTATTCTCCGCTTTGATGTATGATTCTACGCGGAAGGCGGCGTCTTTAATGGTCCGGAATAAATTGAATGCTACACGTTGATGGATTAATTTGCTCTTCTATGCCCTTTTTGAGGAATGTACTGTAGGACTTAAACCAACATCTGAAGAGTTGAGATCGCTCCTTTTTTCCCCTATTTTTGCTGGCAGGATTGACTCTGCCCTAAGGGCAGAGTCTCTCTCTCTCTCTCTCTCTCTCTCTCTCTCTCTCTCACTTTGCACCATTACACAATAAATATTCACAGTGAAAATATTTTGGAAGCGCGTTTCATGAACCAAGTTATAGGATTTGTTGACAACTCGCATCGAGTTCGTTACACTTCTACCCGGCGTGAAGCACTCAGTCATGTGGTTGTGACGTCATCGTAAACAAATCCGTTCTACTCATCCAGACGACTTCACAACGGCAACATTGCCAGATCTTTCCACTCTGGACCCCGTTCTCAAAAAGATTGCGTTTTGGGCACCCAAAACGCCGGTGCCGTGTGGACGCCAGGCCTAAACGATAAGCAATTGTATTGGAGTCACCTGAATCCGTTGCCGTGTGGACAGGGCCTTAGTCAGACAGAACTGAAGCCTTTTGGATGAGAGGTGAAACATCTTCAAGAATCTTCAAGCAAGTCCAGTTGCTCTCTTTTACCACCCACAGTGAACTGGCTTGACTTGAAAGCTAAAGAAAATGGAGGTTGTACAAATGTTCATAAAATTTTATTAAGAAAAGGCCGATTTGTTATGAAAAAATTTAACTTTTTTCATTTTTAAAGGAATGTTTTAGTTAATAGGCTATTAAGTTTTACTTCGATCTTTACAAATGTGGGTAAATAATTATTGTTGGTTATTAAGAAAATGAAACAAAAGGGGTTTATTAGTGTAATAAAAGGAATATTTAAGTTGATAAAGAATAGGACAATTTTTTTTGGTAATTAAATTCTTTTTTTTTCTTAAATACTGAACAAGAAGCATTTATTTATCACATGTACACTCAAGCAGAGACTTAAGCACAGTGAAATGTCTCCTCTGCATACCCTGGGGTCTGGGGTATTTTCTGGCACTCTATTTTGGTATGCTCTGATTTTGTTGTCAATTTCAAGAAATTGAAGCAGTATTTTCAAAGTAAGATGACTTTTTTGTATTCAGCACAAGTTCAGCTATGATAATATCTAGTTAAGTCAAGTTGATTTGTATAGCCCTTTTAACAATAAACATTGTCGCAAAGCAGCTTTACAGAATTTGAATGACTTAAAACAGGAGCTAATTTTATCCCTAATCTTTCCCCAATGAGCAAGCCTGTGGCGACGGTGGCAAGGAAAAACTCCCTCAGACGACATGAGGAAGAAACCTTGAGAGGAACCAGACTCAAAAGGGAACTCATCCTCATTTGAGCAACAACAGACATGACTAACATTAACAGTTTTAACATGGTCAGTTTCGTTGATATTATATCTCCTCATTGATGGAAACTTGAGTGCAAAACTGTTCATGACAACTGCAGTCCTAAAGTTAGCAAGTCAACTGTAATCCTCAGCCATAAAAGCATTACTGTAAGTGTCCAGAGTGTCTTCCAAGTGTGACTTTCAACTGTCTTTTCTAGACAGAACTAGAGACCAGAGGTTTAAGCTGTGACACGTGGAATGTGGGGTGGATGCGTCGCATGGTGAGTGGTAGTGCCAGTCTGACGGAACATGGGTTGATTACCTTTTTGATGAGGAAGGGTCCTAGGTACCTGGGAGCCAGCTTGCGGGAGACGGTTCTGAGTGGCAGATGGCGTGTGGAGAGCATGACTCATTGCTCCACCCAGTAAGTGGGTGCCTTAGAGCGGCATTTGTTGGCCTGCCTCTTGGATCTTAGGGCGGAGTGAATAAATTTTCTCTGGGACAATGCCCACGTCCTCCTGCAGCGGCATATGAAGATCTGGGCAGAGGGTACGGCAACCTCCTCTTGGTTGGGGAAGAGTGGTGGTTGGTAACCTAAGGAGCACTGGAATGGTGAGAGACCTGTGTCAGATGAAGAAAGAGTGTTATGAGCATACTTGATCCAGGGTAGGTACTTACTCCAAGAACTGGCATCCCTGGACGCCGTGCACCTGAGTGCAACCTCCAAAGCCTGGTTCTCCCGTTCTGCCTGGCCATTGGTCTGTGGGTGGAAGCCTGAGGAGAGACTACAGGTGGCCCTGATGAGTTTGCAGAAAGCCCTCCAGAATTGCGCAGTGAACTGAGGACCCCGGTCACCGATGTCGTAATTCCGTTCGGCTGGGGATAGCCGGCGGGAGAAGGAGCATGGGTGGACCTTGTCATCACTGGCCCTCTGGGAAAGTATAGCTCTGACCCTTGACTCGGAAGCATCGACCTTGATAATAAACTGCTTGGTTGGATCGGGTATGGTGAGAATGGGTGCTGTGGTAAACCTGTGCTTGAGCATGGAAAAGGCTTTCTCTGCTTCCTCCCCCCACTTGAATTGGGTCTTGGTTGAGATCAGGGCTGAGAGAGGTGCAGCCACTGTGCTGAAGTTGCGAATGAAGCGCCTGTAGAAGTTGGCGAATCCTAGGAAGCATTGGAGCTCTCGTCTCGAAGATGGGGTGGGCCAATCGGCAACTGCCTCGAGCTTGAGGGGGTCCATCTGGATCCTTGCCGGGGAAATGATCTCATCTCATTATCTTTAGCCGCTTTATCCTGTTCTACAGGGTCACAGGCAAGCTGGAGCCTATCCCAGCTGACTACAGGCGAAAGGTGGGGTACACCCTGGACAAGTCGCCAGGTCATCACAGGGCTGACACATAGACACAGACAACCATTCACACCTACGGTCAATTTAGAGTCACCAGTTAACCTAACCTGCATGTCTTTGGACTGTGGGGGAAACCAGAGCACCTGGAGGAAACCCACGCGGACACGGGGAGAACATGCAAACTCCACACAGAAAGGCCCTCGTCGGCCATGGGGCTCGAACCCGGACCTTCTTGCTGTGAGGCGACAGCGCTAACCACCATGCTGCCCTTGCCAGGGAAATGATGAATCCCAGAAATGAGACAGTGCTCTGGTGAAATTCGCCCTTTTCTGCCTTGACAAACAACTTGTTCCCCAGCAGGCGCTGGAGGACCTGCCGGACGTGACCCCGATGTTCCTCCAGGGAGTGGGAGAAGATCAGGATGTCATCCAGGTACACAAAAACTAAGATGTTTAGGAAGTCCCTTAAGACGTCGTTAACAAGTGCCTGGAAGCATTGGTCAGGCCGAAAGGGACCACGAGGTACTCGTAGTGACCAGTGGTGGTGTTAAAGGCTGTCTTCTACTTGTCTCCCTCCCTGATCCTGATGAGAATGTATGCATTGCGTAGATCTAGCTTGGTGAATACCTTGGCTCCCTGGAGTAGTTCAAAGGCCGTGGTCATGAGCAGTAGTGGGTAGTAGTTCTTGACTGTGATGGCGATGAGACCCCGATAGTCAATGCAGGAGCAGAATGACTTGTCTTTCTTTTCGACAAAGAAGAACCCTGCCCCTGCTGGGGAAGAGGAAGGGCGGATGATCCCAGCTGTCAGCGATTCGGTAATGTACTTTTCTATGGCTTGTCTTTTGACGGGAGAAAGAGTAGAGGCATCCCTTGGGTGGCACTGTCCCAGGCAGGAGGTCAATACCACAGTCGTAGGGTCTGTGAGGAGGGAGGGACACTGCTCGGGTCTTACTGAAAACCAGCTTAAGGTCCAGATATTCCGGAGGCACGTGAGAGAGGTCGGGAAACTTACTGGCTGAGGGCTGTGGTAGTTTGGTGGGAGGCAGAGCGGACTTCAGACAGGAGGCCAGGCAGGAAGAACTCCAGCCTAGGATAATAATAATAATAATAATAATAATAATAATAATAATAAAAGAACTTTATTTGCCAGGTATGTGAACACGCACGAGGAATTTGACTCTGGTTTCACTTAGCTCTCTTAGGACAAACAGATAAAAAGCATAGACAAACAAAAAGCTATGTATATGTAGAAGGGTAAATATATGTATAGACAGCATAGTGCAAGGATGAATTAGTAAATATAAATATACAGTGTGCACAGAATAACGGTATGAGTGTGCAGTTATTTCGCAGTTGATGTTACTGATATTTGAGTCCGGTTTTAGCTGTTCATCACAGAGACAGCCTGAGGGGAAAAAAAAAACCTGTTCTTGTGTCTGGTTGTTTTCGCGTACAGTGTTCTGTAGCGTCTCCCAGAGGGGAGAAGTTTAAACAATTTGTGACCAGGGTGTGTTTCCTGACTCTGGACAGGTACAGGTCTTGGATGGAGGGCAGGCTGACACCAATAATTTTCTCTGCAGACCTTATTGTCTGTTGCAGTCTGTTCTTGTCCTGTTTGGTGACCTATCCAAACCAAACAGTGATGGAAGAGCAGAGAACAGACTGAATGATGGCAGAGTAGAATTGTGTCAGCAGCTCCTTAGACAGGTTGAGCTTCCTGAGCTGACACAGAAAGTACAACCTCTGCTGAGCCTTTTTGATGATGGTGACTGCATTGGTCTCCCACTTCAAGTCCCGGGAGATTGTGGAACTCAGAAACCTGAAGGTTTCAACAGCAGTCACAATGTTGTTGGTTATGGTGATAGGCGGCAGGGTGGGGGGGCTCCTCCTAAAGTCCACTGTCATCTCCACATTTTTGAGTGTGTTCAGCTCCAGATTGTTCTGCCCTCAGCAACAGTCCAGCCATTCCACCTCCCGTCTGTATGCAGACTCGTCACCGTCTCGGATGAGGCCAATGACCATTGTGTCGTCTGCAAATTTCAGGAGTTTAACAGACAGGTCTCTTGAGGTGCAGTCGTTGGTGTAAAGGGAGAAGAGCAGTGGGGAGAGCACACACCCCTGGGGGGCGCCAGTGCTGATAGTCTGGGTGCTGGATGTGATGCTCCCCATCCTCACCTGCTGCTTCCTGTCAGTCAATGGTGTTATTAGTCCAGTTAAGGTGGGGATTGTGCTGCATTAACCATGGGTACGTGGGGGTTGTTTATGATGTGAAGCTGGATGGTTTCTGAGTGGTTACCGGAAATCCTTAGGGTGAGTGGGGTGGTAAGCTGGGTGATGCTGGTCAAGCCAGTGCCATTGAGTGTCAGGACAGTGAGAGGGACATCAAGAGCAAGTAGCAGGATTCCCAGACATTTGGCAGAGCAGATCAGGTTCCTGTCTGCCCCTGAGTCAATGAGGGCTTGGAGATCGTGATGCTGGTTGTCACGAATAATGATGACAGGAAGTAATGGACGATTAGTGGGGGACTGGTTCCGAGTGTTGCCCACCAGGGCCCCTTGATTCACTGGTGGGCTCGTCCTTTTAGTGGGCAGGCTTGGCAGATGTGTCCAAGCTGACTGCAGTAGAAGCAGGCCTCCATGCTCTACCGGCGATGTCATTCCTCCGCTGACACCCGAACCCGGTCTACCTGCATGGGTTTGACGGACATGGCGGGAGGTGGAGAGGAGGTGAGTCTGGGGTGGTTCTTCTCTCTTCTCCATTGCTGGATCCGAGCATCGATGTGGTTGGTGAGGTCCATGAGGCTGGAGAGGTCTGACGGTGGTTCCCACGATACCAATTCATCTTTGATGGCGTCGGACAAGCCGTGCAGGAACGCGTTGACCTGGGCATTCTTGTTCCAACCACATGAAGCTGCCAACATCCAGAACTCGATGGCATAATCCGAGGTAGACCGGGACCCCTGCCGCAGCTCCATGAGCTCTCTGGCCGCCTCCTGGCCGGACAGAGAATGGTCGAAAGTTCACCTCATCTCCTTGGAGAAATCCTTGAAACTGGAACAAAAGGGTGCATTGGCATCCCAGACCGCTGCTCCCCACTCTCTGGCCTTGTCAGTGAGGAGCATTCTTGTATATGCTACCCGGGAGCGTTCTGTGGGGAAGGCCAGAGGTTGCAGCTCTAGGGTCAATGAACATTGAGACAAAAATGATCTGCAAGTACCTGGTTCTCCATTGTAGGGCTGAGGCACTGGAAGTCTTGGTTCATGGAGAAAGGCAGTGGCAGGAGCTGAAGTAGGAGATGGCTGAGCAGGGGTAGGCACGGCTTGACAGTGCTGCATTTGCGTGGTGAGAAGGTTGAGTGCGTTGGACAGGGTGGCGAGGTTCTGGGTAATTTGTTGTAGGTCTTGTTGGTGGGTCCCGAGGAGAGTCCCCTGCTGCTGGATGGCCTTTCTCAGATGGGCGAGTTCTGCTGGATCCATATTGGCCAGAACGTACTGTTAGGGTGGGTGGAGGTATGGTGAAGTTAGGATCCACAAGCAGAAAACATACAGTAATCCAGTAAATAATATGATTTAATTCAGGGAAGAAAGGGCGTGGTAAAAAGGTAAACAAACAAGACAAAAAACAAATGGCAAAAATAGTCCAGACAAAATGAGACAAACAACTTGACAAAAACATGAGACAGGCAAAGACAAAAACGCTGGTGCAAAAAACCACGAACAAGAAAAGACCCTTCGTGCAAGGAACCATGAATCAGAAATAACCCTTAGTGCAAAAAAACACCATGAACCAGAAGAATGCTAGTGCAAAAACCATTAACAAGAAAAAGTCACTCATGAACAGCAAGAGAGGCACAGAAACAGCTAAAGAAGCAAACGAGACATTCTGCCAAAGTCTGAGTCTGAGAACAGCTTATTTATACACAGCAGTGAAAACCAGGAAGTGAATATGGGTGAAAAGGAATTCCTGTCCCAGATCTGGATTGGCGCTGGCATGAGAGATCTGTAATATCCGGAGTGGATGTCCGGGGCAGAGCATGACAATGGCACCACTACAAACCTGACGAGAAGGCCGCCCACCAAAACTCATAGACCAGGCAAGGTGGTCATTAATCAAAGATGCAACAAAGACACCAAAGGTAACATTGAAGGAGCTGCAAAGATCCACAGCAGAGATGGGCGTATCTGTCCACAGGACCACTTTAAGCTGTACACTCCACAGAGTGGGGCTTTATGAAAGAGTGGCCAGAAAAAAGCCATTGTTTAAAGAAAAAATAAGAAAGCACATTTGGAGTTTGCCCAACAGCTGTGGCAGACTCCCCAAAGGCATGGAAGAAGATTCTCTGGTCAGATGAGACTAAAATTGAACTTTTTGGCCATCGAAGGAAATCATAGTCAGGGTTTTTTTCTAGAAAAATTTAGTATGAGGACGCTCACCATGGCGAGGGAGCGAAGCGACCGGGGGATGGTGCCGGTTGTCCGTCCCCCCTCCGCCATGCAAAGCCTTTGAAAAATTGAGGCTATAATGGGACATTCTGAGGCTATCTGACAGGGAAATTGTAACAAATTGTCAACATTGAAAAAGAAAAGTAATCTTCTTCTGCTCCAGACAGTCTTTGGCTTTCTTCCATTTCATGCCGCGGGATGACATCTTTAAATGCCCAAGTGTCAATAAAAACAACTCACGAACTACTTCTGTCAAAAACTCCTGCGCCGGTGGGTGAAAGGTCTTTCAGTCTCAAGAAATCTCGCTCTACAAGTCAGCTGACCTTGTATGTAACCCATGTCAAATCTCGCGAGAGCAGCCGCGACAAGTAAACAACATGGCGCCTCAGTCTGGAAAACGCCAATTCGGATTGTTTTTGCACCGTCTGGCGGTGTATCTACTATGACTGGAATATTTTTGGAGTAATTATAACGTATTTGATGATCAGACACATTGTCACGTGGTGTTGCTGGGATGTTTTCACGGAGAAAGGATCGTTTTGAGAAAGATTGCATGTTGTGCAGTAGCATATAAGTGCATGGCCTAAGTGTGACTTGGGGTTCAATCGGCATTTCGGTAAGGGGGTGCACGCCGAGGGTAAGAGGGCGCAGCGCCCCTGTTCCCCGGTTTAGACGAAAGCCTGATAGTGGGGGTGAATATCTATGCACACTCCAGATTTCTGTTCCTCCCCCCATATTGTTTGTGTCACAATAAAAAAAAAACAATTTGCACCTTTAACTTCTAGAGCAGGCTGAGTTTTCTGTTTTTTGTCAATTGTTTCTATGATTGGAATACTGTGTTTTTTCTGCTGTTTGTACCTGTTGAATACTCTGAACAGGTTATGTGAGATGTAGGAGAGGTGCGTGCTACTCCTTGTGTTCACCTTGTGTTTACATCAGCTTTGCTCCTGGACAGAATTCGCCCATCAGGTTAGATTGTGCAAGCAATCAGCTGGTTTTCATTTGCTAATTAGCTGGGCTTTTAGTATGGTTTTGAGAGCTCCTTCCCAAAATCTCTTTCCCTCTCCTCCATCTCACATAACCTGTTCATCATGTGTTTCTACACCATTCCTATTTGTTCTCTCACCACAAGAGGTGTTTCTGTTGTTATGGACCCCTGCGAGGATGATGCCTCTCCAACCTCATCTACCCTTCAACTACCTCTACTGACACCTTCTGGATCACTGCTGGACTATGGAACTGCCAGACTGCCACACGGAAAGCTGACTTCATCTCTGCCCATGCCTCCCTTCTGTGCCTCCATATCCTTGCATTGACAGAGACCTGAATTTCACCTGACAACACCACAACACCTGCAGCCCTCTCCACCACCCCTTCTCCTTCTCTCACACCCCTCGCTCAACTGGGCATTGTGGTGGTGGCACTTGTTTGTTGATTTCTCAGTCGTGGAAGTTTTCACCTCTTCTACTCTCCCACCTCTCCATCTCCTCCTTTGAATTTCATTCTGTTTCAGTCTCTTCTCCTGTTAACTTTTTTTTGTTATTGTTGTTTATGACCCTCTTGGCCCCGTGGGATGTTTCTTTGATGAACTGGACATCCTACTCAGCTCATTCCCAGAAGATGGCACCCTACTGATGCTCTTGGGAGACTTCAACCTCCACCTAGAAGCCTCCCACTCTGCTGCCTTCCTTTCCCTACTCCATTCCTTTGATCTCTCCCTGCTGAACTCTCCTCCAATCCATAAGGCTGACAACCTTCTTGACCTGGTCTTCCTCAGAAACTGCTCTGCCTTAGATCCCACAGATACCCCTCTCCATCTGTTTGACCACCACTTAATTTCATTCTCCTTCCTCTCCACCCATCATCTCCCCATCCTACCCCCACTGTTACAGTCCATCAAAATCTCTGCTCCTTCTCTCCCTCTTCTCTTGCCTCCTCGGTCACTGCCTCCCTCCCTCCACTTGAATCCTTTGCCAGTCTCCCCACTGAATCTGCTGCATCCTCCCTGCTTTCCTGTCTGTCCTCATCACTGGACACGTTATCTCCTCTTGTCTCCAGGCCAGCAAGATCTTCCCCTCCTAGTCCCTGGATGTCCAAAACCCTTTGCTCCTACAGAATCAGTCTACGTGCAGCAGAGAGGAAGTTGAGAAAATTCAGGGCCCCTACCGACCTATCCTGCTACCATTCCCTCTTTGCTGAGTTCACAGCCTCACTCAAATCAGCCAAGATCAAGTTTTATCACTCCTAAATTCATACCTCCATCTCCAACCCTTGTCAACTGTTTTCTGTTTTCTCTTCTCTTCTCAACTCTCCACCAGCTGCACCTCAGTCCTCTATCACTGCAGAGGACTTCAGTCTTTTTTGAGGAGAAGATCATAGCCATCCACAACTCCTTTACCATACCTGCCTCACCCTCCTACCCCCTCCCCAGCTCCCTGTCTCTTCCCCCTTGCTCTCTGCTTTTCCCTCTCTTTCTGCTTCAGATGTCTCCCAGCTCCTGCTCTCTCACCATCTGGCCACCTCTGCGCTTGACCCTATCCCCTCATCTCGCCTCCAGACCATCACTCCTGACATCCTCCCATTTATCACCTCCCTTATCAGTTCCTCCTTGTCCTCCAGCTACTTTCCTTCCAGCTTCAAACGGGCCCACATCACTCCTCTGCTTAAAAACCTACCCTTCTGTCATCCAGAATTACCACCCCATTTCTCTTCTCCCCTTCCTGTCAAAGATGCTTGAATGTGCTGTTGCTAATCAACTCTCCTCTTTTCTCTCATAGAAGAACCTCCTGGGACTCTCACCAGTCCACCTTCTGAGCCAGATACTTAACTGAGACTGTGCTTCTCTCTGTCAGTGAGGCACTCTCTGTCAGCACATGCTGCCTCCTTCTCCTCTGTCCTGATTCTCCTTGATCTTTCTGCTGCATTTGACACTGTTGATTACTCCATCCTCCTGTCATCCTCATCAGCTCTCGAGATCTGCGGGACAACCCTAGACTGGTTCAAGTTCTATCTCTCTGGTTGCTCCTTCCAGGTTACCTGGTCTATCAGCACCATGCCCACTTACCCCCGGTGTCCCTCAAGGTTCAGTCCTTGGTCCGCTTCTCTTCTCCCACTACACCCAGTCTCTTGGCCCAATTATCTCTGCTCATGGTCTATCCTACCACTGCTATGCTGATGACACCAAACTGTTTCTCTCTTTTCCTCCTTCTGACACACAGATTTCCGCTTGCATCTCTGCTTGCCAGAGCTGGATGGCCAACCATCACCTGAAGCTCAACCCAGACAACACAGAAGTAATCTATATTCCTGCTCCATCCTCTTCACCCTTGGGCATTGTTATCTCCCTGGGGATGTCTCTAGGTCTCTTTCACCCAGTGTGAAGAACCTAGGGGTCATGTTCGATGACAAACTCTCCTCCTCAGCAAATATCGCTGCAGTAACCTGGATGTGTAGATTTCTCCTCTACAACATCTGAAGGATCCACCCTTTTCTTACCACCTATTCAGCTCCTGGCCCAAGCACTGATCCTCTCCTGCTTGGACTACTGCAACTCTCTCCTTGTTGGCCTTCTAGCTTCTGCCATCAGACCCCTGCAACTCATCCAGAATGCTGCAACTTGTCTTGTCTACAACCTCCCTTGTTCTTTCCATGTTACCCCTTTGCTTGCCAACCTGCACTGGCTACCTATTGCAGCTTGCATCAAGTTTAAGCCATTGGTGCTAGCTTACCAGGTTGTCAAGGGGTTAGGGCCAGCATACCTCCAGAGTCTGTTCCACCCCTACATGCCAGCCAGATCCCTACGATCCACTACTACTGGTTGCCTGACCCCGTCTCCTCTCTGCTCCTGTCCAGCTTGCTCAAGACTACTGTCTGTCCTGGGTCCCCGTTGGTGGAATGACCTTCCCATTGAGGTAAAAACTGCCGACTCCCTGTCCATTTTCAAGCACAGACTGAAGACTCACCTCTTCAGGCTGCACCTCTTCCCTTCTTCCCTGCTCACTATGTAACTGCATTTCAGTCAAGACCAACCCAGGCCGTGTATGGTCTAGCCTGGGGTTAGCTGTTTTTAGTTCTCTTTTCAGCTGTACTTAATATGGCTGGTTTGTTTCCTTGGCTGTTTGAGTATTGGTATTTCAACAGCATATTACACTAGGTATTGCTAGCACTTGTTCAGTTGGTGCTAGAACTTTCTTGTCTAGAAGTTCAGCATTTCATGTACCTGACTTTTGTGTTCATTGTACGTCGCTCTGGATAAAAGCATCTGCTAAATGCCATGTAATGTAATGCAATAATGTAAAGTGCTAGGCATGTGTAAATCAAATGGTACTAACCCCCCAAAAATCCATTTTAATTCCAGTTTGTAATGTGACAAAACAGGAAAAACACCAAGGGGATGAATACTTTTGCAAGACATTGCAGTATCATTATAAATAATAAATAATGATTTTCAGAATTCTACACAATTTTAAAACATTTTGAACAGTTTATGGTTTGTAAAGAAGAAAGCACACAAAGTGAAAGTCAGAGGAAAAGATGTTTTTCACAAGCTACTAAATGAGAAGAGTAGGTTTATTTTCTGAAACAGGGAAAGTTTTATTTTATCTAGAAGTTTTCCTCTATTTCTTTTCTCTGTTTATCTGTAATGATGCTGCTGGAATCTTAATTTCCCTGAGGGAACCCTCCCAAAGGGATCAATAAAGTTTTATCTAATCTAATCTAATCTAATCTAATCTAAAGGAATGTGCTGGTGCATGTCATCCTGTTATAAAAAGTTATAAGTAGATATGCTGGGTTCTTTTTATCTTCCTATTATTCCCAGAATTTCATAATTTACAAAAAAAGCATTTTTCCAAGTACAAATATTTTAACAGCAATTTGAAGAACACTGTATAATTATATCCCTCATCGGGTTTTGGAATTATGCCTTCATGGAAAACCTCAAATGTCTTTTGAAGAGTTGGATGTGTTTTTAAGAACACTTCAAAGCTAACATACAGTATGATGGTCTCAGAATTCCAGCAAATAAAATTTTTATTGTAAACTGATTTCAGTCACTATATTGTCTGTATGTTAATTGTAATAACTACTAGCCTTGATCATGATGAAAGCTCTTATTGATTTAAGTCTGATGTAAGTGATTGTTGTTTCTAAAAGATATAATGATGTATGATTCCATGGTCTTTGTTTTAGTATCATATACTAACTCACAGTGAGTTTCATCCACTCTTCATTGTATTTTGTGTTGTTTGTGTTGTTGAAAGATAAGTCAGTCTCTGTTATGAATGACTTCCTCCGATTTCCTTGTGGTGTGTGTGTGTGTGTGTGGCGCCCCCTTCTGACCACATACTATTACTACTTTTTAAAATTATTATTTGTTTCTTCAGCTAGAGAAGGCAGTATTTCTTTACATTATAAATGATAAATATGGGATTTCTGAGTTGATGATAAATTACATTTTATTACAAACTCTCTCAGTCATCATGAACAACAGAGAACACTTTCTTCATCTTCTTAGCTTCTACTCGTTCTTTTGGCTGCTCCCGATTAGGGGTTACAACAGTGGATCTTTCGTCTCCATTGCGCCCTGTCCTCCACATCCTTCTCTACCATACCTGCCACTTTCATGTCCTCTCTCACCACATCTTTGGCCTTCCTCATTTTTGTGTGCCTGGCAGCTCCATCCTCAAAATTCTCCTTCCAACGTGCTCTGCATCTCTTCTCAGGATGTGCCCATACCATCTCAGTTTCATCTCTCTTAGCTTAATTCCAAGGCTCTCCACATGTGCTGTCCCTCTGATGTGCTCATTCCTTATCCTGTCCAACCTTGTCACTCCCATCGCAAAACTTAACGTTCTCAACTCCGCCACCTCCAACCAGGGGCGTGTTTAGCCTATTTTTGGGGGTGCTCAAGCACCCCCAAAAACAAGCTCAGCACCCCCTAGCTCAGCACCCTCAAAAACACTGCTTTTGGACGTAATTTTCAGAAATAAGTGCCCTTGCGCACTGCGCAATGAATGTGTGCGCGGGCGTGTGTGTGTTCTTGAATTCACCTGTTACGTGATAGTTCTATGAGCAGTAAAATCCCTCTCCTCCTTGCGTCCCCTCTGATTGGGTTGCCTATCCGCGCGAGTGCTTGCTACAACATGGTGTTTTTTTTAACTGGATTCCACGTTTATGAGGAACTCGAAGTAGCACCTGAGTATTACTGGCATAGCGAGATGTGAAGGTACGGACTGGAGTTACAATTGTTAAACACAACACAATAATATCCATAATGCAATATTGATGTTCCCTGGTCTATGAACAGAATGATAAAAACGACATTTATCATCCATATCGAGATACTTTTGTGCAGAGCTGTACAAGTGCTACGGTGCTAGACCACCGTGTGTTAGTCAATTTTATTTAATGTAACATAGTGTTTACGTTTGCTTATCATTCTTATCATGCTTATCATGCTTATCAACAAAAAATATAAACTAATGTAAACTAATGTAAAATCATAATAATACACACTATTATTACACAATACACAATAACACATTAATTAACAATTACCACTGTTCAAAATGAATAGCTCCAACATTATAAATGCAGTAGTAGGTCTTGTTTAGTTAAAAATATAACGTAAATATTTGTGTCAGTGGTTGTAAATGTGTAGATATCATAGTTTATTGGGTCGGCTTCTGTTAAAACATTGCATAAGTCTAGTCTTGTCTAGTCTAGTCTTCTTGTCTAGTTAAGTCTAGTCTAAATGCGGAATAAACGTGGAAACACTGTCGTTCAAGCCAGGTGCCTCTGTCAGCTCTGGGGGCTAAGCACCCCCAAAGATCAGATGCTAGAATCGCCCCTGCCTCCAACTTTGCCTCCTGTCTCTTCGTTAAGGGTACTGTCTCCAATCTATACATCACAGCTGGTCTCACTACTGTCTTATACATCTTACCTTTCACTTTTGCTGGGACTTTCCTATCACAAATGACTCCCGAAATCCTTCTCCAACTGCTCCACCCTGCCTGCACTCTTTCTCACCTCACTATCGCAGCCCCCATTTTCCTGCACAGTTGACCCCAGGTACTTGAATTCACTAACTTTCTTTATGTCTACTCCTTGCATCTTCACTACACTCTCATCCCCATTCTCACTGATGCACATGTATTCTGTTTTGCTACTGCTCACCTTCATTCCTCTTCGTTTCAATGCATACCTCCACCTCTCCAAACCCAATTCAACCTCCTTTCTACTTTCACCACATATCACAATATCATCCACAAACATCAGGTTCCATGGTGACTCTTGCCTCACTTCGTCTGTCAAGCTATCCATCACTATGGCAAACAAGAAAGGACTCAAAGCAGATCCTTGATGAAGTCCCACCTTCACCTTGAACCATTCAGTTGTTCCAACTACACACCTCACTGCTGTTTCACTGTTCTCATACATGTCTTGCACCACTCTAATATACTTCTCATTCCCTGCCATCACTTTACAGTCTCCAGTCTCCACCTGTCTCCTGCATGCACAAAATGTCCAACTCTGTCTCTTTCCATCATACCTGCTAACTCACTCTCTCTGCCAGTCAATGTTCCCACATTCAGTGTTCCTACCCTCAAATCTAAGCTCCTTCCTTTCCATCTTTCACGCTGTCTCCTAACACGCCTCCCCCCTCTCTTTCTCCTTCTCTGTTTTGGCGCAACAGTAGCATACTTTCCACCGGCACCCTGTTGACCAACAGAACCGGAGGTGGCCATTGTTAACTGGGGCCCCGGCTGATCCGGTATGATATTTTCAATCCACATGTTAGATTTGGCACAGTTTTACGCCAGATGCCCTTCCTGGCGCAACCCTCTCCATTTATCCAGGCTTGGGACTGGCACCAAGAGTACGCCTATGCACCCCCAGTGGCTGGATTGCTTTAAGAATGTTAATGGAGAAGTACAGGGAAGGCCAGAGAAAGCTACAGTGTGTGTTTGTAGACCTGGAGAATGCCAAGAGATGAGTTATGGTATTGTATGAGAAAGTGTGGAGTGAATGAGAAGTATATTAGAGTGGTGCCATCGTCTTTGTTCCACTACCATGTCTCCTTGTCTTCCTTCCTCCTTTTTCATCTTCTTAGCTAATTATCAGTTATTTGCCCCTTTGGAATTGGGACCTCATGGGCCCTCAAATGTCTGAATTGTGTGTTCATACTCTTGTGTTCTAATGATGTTTGTATACATATTAGCTTCAATAGTCTCACTCTTTCTCACCTCACTCTCTCTGCAGGACATTAACGTGTGTATCCTGGAGAACTTCCCGGAGTGCTCAAATCCTCGCCTTTTCTACATTGTGCCGTATTTCTGTGGTCAGCATCCGCAGTGCAGGTAGAGCCATCCATACACATGGACAGCACCAGACACATGGATTTCACTGATAATGAATTCAAGCAGATGTTTCAGGTTGTATACAGTGTACATGTACATAAAGATGGAGTCACATGATGAGGACCACCAACATGCAGCAAGTTAGCAAGTTTCAAAGATTTGGAAACAAATTTGTATTTGCAAGAGTCCAAATCCAATGCAGCAGTCTAATCCGAATCAAATCTTGAGTTATAAACCAAAATCTAATCTGAATTCTTCTAATATATAGTTCATATCTCTCTCTCTATATATATGTGTGTGTGTGTGTGTGTGTGTGTGTGAGCCAGAGAGCCAGGTGTGTGGGCTCTAGAGAGAGCCAAACAAAATGCCATGGAGAACTTCCTCCTAGTGGGAATTTTGGAGGAGTTGGAGGATGTGCTGCTCCTTCTTGAGAGACTGCTACCTCACTACTTCAGTGATGTGCTGAACATCTACCACAGCCCAGGTACATACCAAGAAAAATCTTTTTAACACTTTCATAGAAAGTGTTAAAAAGCCTATAATCAGAAAAAATTATAATTCAGATTATTATTTGGAACATTTGGTAAAAGTTTATTTGGTAACTCAGTAATGCCTCTTAGAGGTTATATATGGCATAACATAACTATAGCAGAACCATCCATGATATTTCAGTACTGTTAGGACTTTAACTAATAATAACATATCAGGAACATTTAAACCGTCATCAGTAAGTGATAAAATGGAAACATTCAAATCTGAACTTATTGCATATTTTGTACATAGAAAGAAATGACTTTAGTTTCAGAAGGTTCATGAAAACCTTCATTAGCTGACACTAATCTCACACTGGGCCTTCAAATCTATATGGGCTTGGGATCGGCACTAAGTATGCACTGTTTTGTACCAACCCAGTGGCTGGGTATTTTATCTAATCTGCACATCTTTGAACTGTGGGGGAAACTGGAGCACCCAGAGGAAACCCACGCAGGTGGAGGGAGAACATGCAAACTCCACATGGAAAGGCCCCTATCGGCTGTGAGGTCCAGAACCTTGTTGCTGTGAGGCAACAGTGCTAACCACTACACCACCATACCGCCCAAATGCAGCCAGAGTAAAAACAAGTAAGAGTAAAAATAAGTTCCTCTGGGTGCTCCAGTAGGAATGGTTTGTGTTGAGACGTCGATCTGTGACAAGTACAGTTGGAGGAAAATGTTTGTACACCCTTTGGAATTTTTTTACATTTCTGCCTAAATTGGTCATAAAACATCGCCTGAACTCTCCAGCAATCTTAAGAATGAACAAACAGTGTCTGCTTGAACTAAAACCACTCAAACAATTACATGTTATCATATTTTATTGGCCATAAGATGGAAATATTGACAGGATAGGGAGGCATAAGTAAGTACACCCTTAGCTAAGGCTCATCCAAGAGCTAATTAGGCTAATTAGATGATTAAACAATTTGACTCAGGTGTGAGCCAACCTGATGTCCAATCACTGAGGTGTGTCGTAAGCTACCCACCCCACTGGAAAACCAGTTAAAAAGTGTGTTTTGATGAGAGGCATGTTCTGTGCATCATGCCTCGCTCAAAGGAGCTGTCTGAAGACTTAAGACACAAAATAATTGATTTGTATAAAGCTAAAAAGGGTTACAAAACCATCTCTAAGACCCTTGGTGTTCATGTGTCTACAATTAGAAAAATTGTGTATAAATGGAGACAATTTGGAACGGTTGTTACTCTGCCAAGCAGTGGCCACCCTGCGAAGATCACTCCAAAGGCACTGCGAGTCATCATCAATGAGGTAAAAAAGAATCCAAGAGTGTCCGCTGAAGACTTGAGGAAATCACTGAAACATGCAGACATCTCTGTGGACACATCTACTATAAGAAAGACACTGAACAAGAATGGCATTCATGGGAGAAGGCCACGGAGGAAGCCATTGCTGTCCAGAAAGAACATTTCTCCTCGTTTGGAGTTTGCGAAAAAGCATTTGGATGCTCCTCAGCGCCACTGGAAAAACATATTGTGATCTGATGAAACCAAAGTTGAATTGTTTGGGGGGAACACACCACATCATGTGTGGAGGAAAGTCGGTACAGCACACCATCAGCAAAACCTCGTCCCCACCGTCAAGTATGGCGGCGGTAGCATCATGGTGTGGGGGTGCTTTGCTGCCTCTGGGCCTGGACAACTGGCTATAATCAATGGGAAAATGAATTCTCAAGTATATCAAGATATTTTGCAGAAAAACCTGAGGCAATCTGTCAAAAAGTTGAAACTCAAGAGAGGATGGGTCCTGCAACAGGACAATGACCCTAAGCACAGAAGCAGGTCAACATTAGAATGGTTTCAGAAGAACAAAATTCACGTTCTGGAATGGCCCAGTCAAAGCCCCGACCTCAATCCAATCGAGATGTTGTGGCATGACCTCAAGAAAGCCATCCATTCCAGGCATCCCAGGAATCTTGCTGAATTGCAACAGTTTTGCAAAGAGAAATGGTGCAAGATTTCTCCTGATCGTTGTGCCCGTCTAGTCTGCAACTACAGGAAACGTCTGGCTGAAGTTATTGCAGCCAGAGGAGGGTCAACCAGCTACTAAATCAAAGGGTGTACTTACTTATGCCTCCCTATCCTGTGAATAATTCCATCTTATGGTCAATAAAAATATGATAAAACGCAAATGTTTGGGTGGTTTTAGTTCAAGCAGACACTGTATGTTCATTCTTAAGATTGCTGGAGAGTTCAGGCGATGTTTTATGACCAATTTAGGCAGAAATGTAAAAAATTCCAAAGGGTGTCCAAACATTTTCCTCCGACTGTACATGTACGTACCCTCTAAACATTCACTTACATTTCATGACTGCACATGTATTGTGTACCTGCACATAAGGACAAAAATATTTTAAAACGCAATAATTTAGACATTTTATGATCCAGCATAGAGGAGTTAGAGTTACTCTGCTGAAGCTTGTAATAGTTATACATACAAATTGGTATGTTATGATGTTATGATGAATATAATTATTCATGAATACAATCAATATATAAAGGTTTTTTTTGTTTAGTTTTTTGCAGTGTGACCAATATTGATTTTTCATGCTTGTGATTTTCCACTTTAAAAAAAAATCACGATAAATTATTTAATTCATCTGCAACAATTATCCATCCATCCATTATCCATAACTGCTTATCCTGTGCAGGGTCACGGGTAAGCTGGAACCTATCCCAGCTGACTATGGGAAAGAGGCGGGGTATACCCTGGACAAGTCGCCAGATCATCGCAGGGCTGACACATAGAGACAAAACCATTCATGCTCACATTCACACCTACAGTCAGTTTGGAGCCATCAGTTAGCCTAACCTGCATGTCTTCGGACTGTGGAGGAAACCGGAGCACCCAGAGTAAATCCACGCAGACATGGGGAGACCATGCAAACTCCACACAGAAAGGCCTCTGTTGGCTACTGGGCTCAAACCCAGAACCTTCTTGCTGTGAGGCAACAGTGCTAACCACTACACCACCATGCCACTTTCTGCAACAATTAAAAGACAGAAAAACAAATATTTCCACCACTTCCAATTTGAGAGCAGGCGAGGGTGTAATAATGTGCTGCATTATAGTGATCTTCGCAGGGTGGCCACTGCTTGGCAGAGTAACAACCGTTCCAAATTGTCTCCATTTATACACAATTTTTCTAATTGTAGACACATGAACACCAAGGGTCTTAGAGATGGTTTTGTAACCCTTTTTAGCTTTATACAAATCAATTATTTTGTGTCTTAAGTCTTCAGACAGCTCCTTTGAGCGAGGCATGATGCACAGAACATGCCTCTCATCAAAACACACCTTTTAACTGGTTTTCCAGTGGGGTGGGTAGCTTACGACACACCTCAGTGATTGGACATCAGGTTGGCTCACACCTGAGTCAAATTGTTTAATCATCTAATTAGTCTAATTAGCTCTTGGATGAGCCTTAGCTAAGGGTGTACTTACTTATGCCTCCCTATCCTGTCAATATTTCCATCTTATGGCCAATAAAAATATGATAACATGTAATTGTTTGAGTGGTTTTAGTTCAAGCAGACACTGTTTGTTCATTCTTAAGATTGCTGGAGAGTTCAGGCGATGTTTTATGACCAATTTAGGCAGAAATGTAAAAAAATTCCAAAGGGTGTACAAACATTTTCCTCCAACTGTACTTGTCACAGATCGACGTCTCAACACAAACCATTCCTACTGGAGCACCCAGAGGAACTTATTTTTACTCTTACTTGTTTTTACTCTGGCTGCATTTGGGCGGCATGGAAACCTTCCTGACTTTCCAACTAGGAATTCCAAGTTGAGGGGTTTTTTTTGTTTTGTTTTTTCATAGTCAGAGGTTGGAAATTCCGAGTTTGAAGCTTTTCCTCAATCCCAAGTTCAGGATATGGCACCATGTCAGCATACCTGCTCACGCCATCAATAGAAAATAAAATATCACCTCTCTCTGATATAGTATTATACTATTATATATGCTATACAGTATTATAAGACTATACTTAAATCTATAAGAGTGATTGTACAGTTCACTGTTTTGAGAAATAAATACAACCCCGATTCCAAAAAAGTTGGGACAAAGTACAAATTGTAAATAAAAATGGAATGCAATGATGTGGAAGTTTCAAAATTCCATATTTTATTCAGAATAGAACATAGATGACATATCAAATGTTTAAACTGAGAAAATGTATCATTTAAAGAGAAAAATTAGGTGATTTTAAATTTCATGACAACAATACATCTCAAAAAAGTTGGGACAAGGCCATGTTTACCACTGTGAGACATCCCCTTTTCTCTTTACAACAGTCTGTAAACGTCTGGGGACTGAGGAGACAAGTTGCTCAAGTTTAGGGATAGGAATGTTAACCCATTCTTATCTAATGTAGGATTCTAGTTGCTCAACTGTCTTAGGTCTTTTTTGTCGTATCTTCCGTTTTATGATGTGCCAAATGTTTTCTATGGGTGAAAGATCTGGACTGCAGGCTGGCCAGTTCAGTACCTGGACCCTTCTTCTACGCAGCCATGATGGTGTAATTAATGCAGTATGTGGTTTGGCATTGTCATGCTGGAAAATGCAAGGTCTTCTCTGAAAGAGACATCGTCTGGATGGAAGCATATGTTGCTCTAGAACCTGGATATACCTTTCAGCATTGATGGTGTCTTTCTAGATGTGTAAGCGTCCCATGCCACACACACTAATGCAACCCTATACCATCAGAGATGCAGGCTTCTGAACTGAGCGCTGATAACAACTTGGATCGTCCTTCTCCTCTTTAGTCCGAATGACAGGGCATCCCTGATTTCCATAAAGAACTTCAAATTTTGATTCGTCTGACCACAGAACAGTTTTCCACTTTGCCACAGTCCATTTTAAATGAGCCTTGGCCCAGAGAAGATGTCTGCGCTTCTGGATCATGTTTAGATACGGCTTCTTCTTTGAACTATAGAGTTTTAGCTGGCAACAGTGGATGGCACGGTGAATTGTGTTCACAGATAATGTTCTCTGGAAATATTCCTGAGCCCATTTTGTGATTTCCAATACAGAAGCATGCCTGTATGTGATGCAGTGCCGTCTAAGGGCCCGAAGATCACGGGCACCCAGTATGGTTTTCCGGTCTTGACCCTTACGCGCAGAGATTCTTCCAGATTCTCTGAATCTTTTGATGATATTATGCACTGTAGATGATGATATGTTCAAACTCTTTGCAATTTTACACTGTCGAACTCCTTTCTGATATTGCTCCACTATTTGTTGGCGCAGAATTAGGGGGATTGGTGATCCTCTTCCCATCTTTACTTCTGAGAGTCGCTGCCACTCCAAGATGCTCTTTTTATACCCAGTCATGTTAATGACCTATTGTCAGTTGACCTAATGAGTTGCAATTTGGTCCTCCAGCTGTTCCTTTTTTGTACCTTTAACTTTTCCAGCCTCTTATTGCCCCTGTCCCAACTTTTTTGAGATGTGTTGCTGTCATGACATTTCAAATGAGCCAATATTTGGCATGAAATTTCAAAATGTCTCACTTTCGACATTTGATATGTTGTCTATGTTCTATTGTGAATACAATATCAGTGTTTGAGATTTGTAAATTATTACATTCCGTTTTTATTTACAATTTGTACTTTGTCCCAACTTTTTTGGAATCGGGGTTGTACATCATGAACTCATGATCACTAATGTTAGCAGGATAACACATTTTCACTGAGGTGTGTCTATACAGGAAACAAAAAACAACCGTAACAGTAAATTTTCACTATAATACTTGAACAAATATCAGAAAATATAAACCATGTATATGGATCATTACATACTGTAGTCATGTGTCGATTGGCTTATCTCCCATTTTGTACTGGGGAGAAGAAGATTGGCCTTTTGGTTAATTTTAAAGTGATAACTCATACTAATGCATTCCAGTGCTAAATTCTGGAGCTCCTGTGCCAAATATGCAAATGTTGGCAGGTCTGTTATGTAATATTTACATACAACTCAATTGCCAATATTAGGGTGATGCAGAACATAGAGTCAAAGCAGAAGGGTTTTAAATCACCCTGAAGGGATTTATTTCACAATAATGACCGGCTTATCGTACATTATCCCACTTATCAGGATTACTTACTAAGGAAATCAGGCAACTTACTCAAGAGACAAAATATTGATTTAAAAATTATTTTATTGCTTCCACTAATGACATGGTCCATAGCAACAGTGTGTTATTCAGAAAGAAACAGACTGTAGAATGCTGTAATTGACCAATTGGAATTAAGTATTCAAAAAAGACATGTAATATATAGAGGATATTACATGGTGGCATGAAGATATGAAGTTTATCTTTGAGTGATGAATATATTCATACGTGAGCGTAGCTGATGAGTGAAATATTTTTCAACATGAGAAGATAAACTTCATATCTTCATGCCACTGTGTAATCTTCTTTATATTACAGTATATCAACACATCCACACAAAAAAATACGCACGTTAATCAAAAGAATTTTAATTTTGAACTGGTTCACCATTTTGACAATGTGCATCAAGTCAGTGGGAAAACACTGGGTGTGACATCATCGGAGTGAAATATCATGAAATATGTCACTCAGATCCACGATGTATTTCATATGAAAAATAAAAATTTTCAACATATTCAACTCCATATCAAGCCAACGTGTGATTTTCTTTTTATTATATAGACACATTCGGAAAAAAGTACGCAAGTTTATCAAAACAATTCATCCATTTCCTCACGAGTGAGGATATTCAAATATATGTTACTCAATGTCCTGGATGCCGGCTAGTGGCCTAGTGGTTAGCGTGTCTGCCTCTCGATTGGGAGATCGTGAGTTCTATTCACGGTCGGGTCATACCAAAGACCATCATAAAAATGATACCTACTACCATCTGGCAAGGCACGCTGCAATACAGATGCAAGTGGGGAGTTAAATTCTTGTGGTTACTAGAGGACTAGCCCCCCACTGTAACCCTAGCTATGTAATAGGCGAGAGGCCGAGGGAAACGGAGATCGGCGCTGCCCGATGCGCCACATGACGCGGGAAGGACTTTGATGTCCTGGATGTAGTTCGTATGAGAAATACAAGTGCTGTATTTCCCAGTAAAACATTCATGTCTACAGTGGTGCTTGAAAGTTTGTGAACCCTTTCGAATCTTCTATATTTCTGCATAAATATGACCTAAAACATCATCAGATTTTCATACAAGTCCTACAAGTAGATAAAGAGAAACCAATCAAACAAATGAGACAAAAATACTATACTTGGTCATTTATTTATTGAGGATAATGATCCAATATTACATATCTGTAAGTGGCAAAAGTATGTGAACCTCTAGGATTAGCAGTTAATTTGAAGGTGAAATTAGAGTCAGGTGTTTTCAGTCAATGGGATGACAATCAGGTGTGAGTGGGCACCCTGTTTTATTTAAAGAACAGGGATCGATCAAAGTCTGATCTTCACAACACATGTTTGTGGAAGTGTATCATGGTAAGAACAAAGGAGATTTCTGAGGACCTCAGAAAAAGCGTTGTTGATGCTCATCAGGCTGGAAAAGTTTACAAAACCATCTCTAAAAAGTTTGGACTCCACCAATCCACAGTCAGACAGATTGTGTACAAATGGAGGAAATTCAAGACTATTATTACCCTCCCCAGGAGTGGTCGACCAACAAAGATCACTCCAAGAGCAAGGCGTGTAATAGTCAGTGAGGTCACAAAGGACCCCAGGGTAACTTCTAAGCAACTGAAGGCCTCTCTCACATTGGCTAATGTTAATGTTCATGAGTCCACCATCAGGAGAACACTGAACAACAATGGTGTGCATGGCAGGGTTGCAAGGAGAAAGCCACTGCTCTCTAAAAAGAACATTGCTGCTCATCTGCAGTTTGCTAAAGATCACATGCACAAGCCAGAAGGCTATTGGGAAAATGTTTTGTGGACAGATGAGACCAAAATATAACTTTTTGGTTTAAATGAGAAGTGTTATGTTTGGAGAAAGGAAAACACTGCATTCCAGCATAAGAACCTTATCCCATCTGTGAAACATGGTGGTGGTGGTATCATGGTTTGGGCCTGTTTTGCTGCATCTGGGCCAGGACGGCTTGCCATGATTGATGGAACAATGAATTCTGAATTATACCAGCAAATTCTAAAGGAAAATGTCAGGACATCTGTCCATGAACTGGGTCATGCAGCAAGACAACGACCCTAAGCACACAAGTCGTTCTACCAAAGAATGGTTAAAGAAGAATAAAGTTAATGTTTTGGAATGGCCAAGTCAAAGTCCTGACCTTAATCCAATCAAAATGTTGTGGAACGCGAGCAGTTCATGTGAGGAAACCCACCAACATCCCAGAGTTGAAGCTGTTCTGTAAAGAGGAATGGGCTAAAATTCCTCCAAGCCAGTGTGCAGGACTGATCAACAGTTACCGGAAACGTTTAGTTGCAGTTATTGCTGCACAAGGGGGTCACACCAGATACTGAAAGCAAAGGTTCACATACTTTTGCCACTCACAGATATTTTACTCAATAAATAAATGACTAAGTATAATATTTTTGTCTCATTTGTTTAACTGGGTTCTCTTTATCTACTTTTTGTACTTGTGTGAAAATCTGATGATGTTTTAGGTCATATTTATGCAGAAATATAGAAAATTCTAAAGGGTTCACAAACTTTCAAGCACCACTGTACAAGTTTAAGTCTACAGAAATAAGTGTGAGATTTGGGCATTAATTATTCCTGGAAGATTGTATTTTGTAATGTAGGAGACATCTGCTTAATTTTTGGTAATCTTCCCTGTGTCTGCCTCCAACAGCTTTTTGGAAGATGGGTAATCTAACAGGCACAGTAAAGAAGCACATGCCCACACTGGAGGCCTTGCAGGTGCTGTATCGCCGTATGAGGTACGAGTATGACTTCTACAACTTCATACGTGACCAGTTCCACCTGGCCAAGAAGAAAATTGGCCTCAAGTTGACACATCCAAGCTCAGCACGAAAGCCTGACTTTCTGCAGGAGCTCGCCCTACGAACCAACGACCCGCTGGACGAGGATGACAAAGATGAGGAGGATGATACTGTTCTGGAAGATGCCCACAACTGGTTGGTGCAGCCTTGAATGTTGGAGCAGAGATTAAATATCTCCCAGGATTCAAGCAGAGGGAGCATTCCCAAGAGCACTTTGTGTGCGTGCGTGCGTGCGTGTGTGTGTGTGTGTGTGTGTTTAGCAGGACCGCTAAAGTGCATGGATGGGCCTAATTTAATATATTCAAAATACAAGACAAAAGACAGTGTACAAATGAATTTATCTTTTGTCTTTTTTTATTAAGAACGCTTTTGCTTTGTTTAAAAAAAGAAAATGGACTCAGAAAAAAAGAGTTTTGGTCATTTGTTTATATCTGGTTTTAGAGTTTAAGATTTGCGGAGAGAATAAATGGAAGAACATTTACAATCATGATCATTGTGGAGGAAATGGACACCCAGAAGGGAGCAAAGAGTTCAAAAGGTTCATATAAGTTTGAGTTCATAGAAGATCCACATCACACCCACATCACAATATGAACCAAACACACCTTACACTACACATGAGGAGCCCTCTCTACATGAGGAGAGTACAAAAAAAGTGTTTCATATTTGTTAAGAAACATTTGCTCTTTCTTCTTTCCATATTTATTTCTACAACTCAAGTGTGATTTAAGGCCATGACAAAGTCTGTGTACACTATCTGGGAAAGCTACCATTCAAGAAAGCTAAAACACTTGGGTGGAGGTGGGAGGATTAGTGAAAGGGGCTAGGGCAGGGGTATGTTGGGGGAGATAGCAGAGCACTACTTATTATCAGTTTTTTGTATGGAGTGCATATACAATACTCTCAATTTTAGGGAGTACAAGTTGTACCTCAGGAAACCCTTTTTTAAAATGTGTCTTTATTACAAATCTATAATAAATGTTAAAAAAAGAAAATGGACAAATCATGTCACAATAAAAATGTTTTGAGATGTTTTGAAACAGCCCAAAACTATAACACTAAATGCAATAACCAATAGACACTTGCTATTTTTTATGATTTCCAAGGACTGTTAAGCATCAGTAAACAGAAATACATTCAAAACTTTGACCAGTACTGCAAACTCAGACCAAAACATGGCCTTCTGTACACTCAGGATGTCTGCAATGTGCAAAATGCAAACGTAATTATTTGTGAGTACAAACAACCAAATGATATCATATCATATATCATTGTATAGCATATTGTATTGGAAATCGACCAATCGTAAGCCATAATCAGAAATAACACTGCTGAAAGGAAACACGTGAGGAATAAAACAGAAGTTGGTGTGAAATGAAACAGAGGACTGTTTCCACTCCAAAAATGTTCAGACAATCCAAATAACATAATATTTTATTGATTAAAATATAGTAATACTGTTTTTTAGCATTTTTAGTTATTTAATGCTGTGTGATGTCCTTAAAACAAGTTAATTCCTGTTATTATTTACATTCCAACAGCTAAAAGCAGTCATTCCTATACCAGCCTCTCTCTCTCTGTTGATACTGATAAAACAAAAATGCAGCTCATTGCCAAGAAACAAGAAAGTGCAAAAAAGTCTGTAAAACTTTAAAGTTACAGCTTTACCACAAAGCACTGACACTGGAGACTCCTTCCAAAAAGGAAACATCTCATATGAAAATGAAATGAAATTAACTGAAATTGCAAAATAAACATCTCTCATATATATATATATATATATATATATATATATATATATATATATATATATATATATATAAAACCCTGATTCCAAAAAAAGTTGGGCCAAAGTACAAATTGTAAATAAAAACGGAATGCAATGATGTGGAAGTTTCAAAATTCCATATTTTATTCAGAATAGAACATAGATGACATATCAAATGTTTAAACTGAGAAAATGTATCATTTAAAGAGAAAAATTAGGTGATTTTAAATTTCATGACAACAACACATCTCAAAAAAGTTGGGACAAGGCCATGTTTACCACTGTGAGACATCCCCTTTTCTCTTTACAACAGTCTGTAAATGTCTGGGGACTGAGGAGACAAGTTGCTCAAGTTTAGGGATAAGAATGTTAACCCATTCTTGTCTAATGTAGGATCCTAGTTGCTCAACTGTCTTAGGTCTTTTTTGTCGTATCTTCCATTTTATGATGCACCAAATGTTTTCTATGGGTGAAAGATCTGGACTGCAGGCTGGCTAGTTCAGTACCCGGACCCTTCTTCTACGCAGCCATGATGCTGTAATTGATGCAGTATGTGGTTTGGCATTGTCATGTTGGAAAATGCAAGGTCTTCCCTGAAAGAGATGTCGTCTGGATGGGAGCATATGTTGCTCTAGAACCTAGATATACCTTTCAGCATTGATGGTGTCTTTCCAGATGTCCTCTGTTTCATTTCACACAAATGCAACCCCATACCATCAGAGATGCAGGCTTCTGAACTGAGCGCTGATAACAACTTGGGTCGTCCTTCTCCTCTTTAGTCCGAATGACACGGCATCCCTGATTTCCATAAAGAACTTCAAATTTTGATTCGTCTGACCACAGAACAGTTTTCCACTTTGCCACAGTCCATTTTAAATGAGCCTTGGCCCAGAGAAGACGTCTGCACTTCTGGATCATGTTTAGATATGGCTTCTTCTTTGAACTATAGAGTTTTATAGAATTTCTCTCCGTGCTTCCACGGAAGGCGGCCGCATTCTCTGCTCTCCCTTTCCCTCCTTTTTTTCCCTGCTTGTGCTTCTTTGTCTTGTCTCGTCTACTGTACTTTTTGAAGAGACTCTCCCTGCATTACTTTCTAAACTAAAAAAAGCATGGAATTGATAAACTGGTCTCCTAACGAAATTGACACAGTTTTCTCGACGAGAAGCCTGGGTTCGGGGAAACCCATCTGTCCTGCCGGAATGTTTGCGGCTAGTTACACGATGGACGTGTGGGAGCGGTGGCAAGTCGTGTGCCTGGCGATTCTTTCGGTGGAGGACATTGAAGATATGATGCCTATTCGGAACCATGATTACAGGACTTTTGCTGATTGGATTAGGCATTGCCCTGGGTATATCAAGGAAATCAGACAACGGTGACAGCTGTTCAAAGCCCCACAAAGCTGCCCAATATGATTGGAGTGGTGGGCAAAGCTGTCGGCACTCAGACTGTGGACATTCAGAACTTGAACCACAATATGGTTGCTATCTTGGAGAAGCTTTCGGCTTTGCAAGGAATATGTTTTTCGGAGACCAATTTGAACAGAATGGACGGAATGGACAGATATGGACGAGCGGTGTGGACGTGCAAAGACTGTGTCTGGAAAGACCAAACAATTTATATCTTATCGACATTCGGCTCCCTGAGACAGCACTGGCCTCGGTTAAGGCCGTTGCTGAGGCAACATTTCCCCCTGAAGGTTACTGCTGGGAGACGCTCTCGCATTCCTTGCATTCCTTCTCCAACTTTCCGCGGTCGCCATTTTCATCCCCAGTGTGACAAGCGGGTGCGTGACCAGCGCCTTCATGGCTGCAGGAGCGGATGGCTGCTTGCTTGCGCTGGATTACCTCTACCTCCTCCCCTCCCCCACCCCCTCCCCCTTACCCCCCACCCCTGATTGCCCCCTCCTTTCCCCCCCTCAAGTCCCGTGTTTAAAGTGTACTTGTGTTATTGTGTGCTTATGTGCAAAGGTTTTTTAAATGTTCCCACACTGTACTCCTGACAGGAGCATAGTGCGGGGGTGTTCTTTTTATCCCTTATCTCTCCTCATGTTGTGTTTCCTTTTCTTTTATCCCTGTCTTCCTGTCATGTTCCCCCTCTGTAAGGACAGGTTGATGGTCAATTTCACTGGCAACAGTGATAATAAAGGGTTCATTCATTCATTTAGCTGGCAACAGCAGATGGCACAGTGAATTGTGTTCACAGATAATGTTCTCTGGAAATATTCCTGAGCCCATTTTGTGATTTCCAATACAGAAGCATGTCTGTATGTAATGCAGTGCCGTCTAAGGGCCCGAAGATCACGGGCACCCTGTATGGTTTTCCGGTCTTGACCTTTACGCACAGAGATTCTTCCAGATTCTCTGAATCTTTTGATGATATTATGCACTGTAGATGATGATATGTTCAAACTCTTTGCAATTTTACACTGTCGAACTCCTTTCTGATATTGCTCCACTATTTGTCAGCGCAGAATTAGGGGGATTGGTGATCCTCTTCCCATCTTTACTTCTGAGAGCCGCTGCCAATCCAAGATGCTCTTTTTATACCCAGTCATATTAATGACCTATTGACAATTGACCTAATGAGTTGCAATTTGGTCCTCCAGCTGTTCCTTTTTTGTACCTTTAACTTTTCCAGCCTCTTATTGCCCCTGTCCCAACTTTTGTGAGATGTGTTGCTGTCATGAAATTTCAAATGAGCCAATATTTGGCATGAAATTTCAAAATGTTTCACTTTCGACATTTGATATGTTGTCTATGTTCTATTGTGAATACAATATCAGTTTTTGAGATTTGTAAATTATTACATTCCGTTTTTATTTACAATTTGTACTTTGTCCCAACTTTTTTGGAATCGGGGTTGTGTGTGTAAAAAAAAAAAAATCTCCTTCTCACCCCCGGCGGGGGGGGGTGGTATCCATGTCATCCTCAAGCTCGGGTCCTCTACCAGAGGCCTGGGAGTTTGAGGGTTCTGCGCAGTATCTTCGATGTTCCTAGGACTGCGCTCTTCTGGACTGAGGCTTCAGATGTTGTTCCTGGGATTTGCTGGAGCCACTCTCCCAGTTTGGGGGTTACTGCCCCAAGTGCCCCCACTACCACGGGGACCACGCAACCCTTGACCTTCCACATCCGTTCCAGCTGCTCTTTCAACCCTTGATACTTCTCAAGTTTCTCATGTTCCTTCTTCCTGATGTTGGCGTCAGCTGGGATCGCCACATCTATCACCACCACCCTCTTCTGCTCTTTGTCCACCACCACTATGTCCGGTTGGTTAGCCAGGATCTGTTTGTCAGTCTGGAAGCTGAAGTCCCACAGAATCTTGGCCCTGTTGTTCTCAGCCACCTTCTGTGGTATGGCCCATTGGGACTTGGGTATTTCTATTCCATACTGGTTGCAGATGTTCCTGTATACTATCCCAGCCACTTGGTTGTGCCTCTCCATGTACGCTGATCCAGCTAGCATCTTACACCCCGCTACTATGTGCTGGACTGTTTCAGGGGCTTCTTTGCACAGTCTGCATCTTGGGTCTGATCTACTCTGGTAGATCCTGGCCTCTATGGCTCTTGTGCTTATGGCCTGTTCTTGTGCTGCCATGATTAGTGCCTCTGTGCTGTCTGTCAGTCCTGCATTATCCAGCCACTGGTAGGATTTCTTGATATCAGCCACTTCCTCTATCTGACGGTGGTACATGCCATGCCATCTTGAGTGTGTATATATATATATATATATATATATATATATATATATATATATATATATATATATAGTCCCTGTAGAAGCTGTTTAGTTGTTACTATAGAAACAATAACATTATGATAACTATAGGTTATACTATAATGTACTAGAATGAGCACATTAATATGATTTACAACATTAATCAACACCTTCTGACCAATCAGAATAGACCATTCAACAGAACAGTATTGAAATAGCATTTATTCCACAGAGGCCTAATTAGAAGAAGGTAATGTGTGATACTATTTTTTACTATTTGTATTATATTACAGTTCGGCTACTGTCAAGTAATGTGTGATTTATGCAAATACTTTAAATGCAAGCAGTAATTACATTCATGAGTAATAAGAACTTATTATAAATGTGGTAATATTATCAAAGCTACAGTGCCAGGTTTTTGTTTGAAACTTAATTTTCTAAGATTCTAATAACCACTTCATGTCCATTAATGACAATTCAGCTTGTTCATGAGGCAATAAAGTCTCTCTACCAATCACAGACCAGAGAAGGCGGGGTCTTTGAGCGCACATACAGAAATGTGGGTGTGTCATGAGTCTGTATATAGCTATGTACAGTATATAGCTAACCTGACATTATCCAGTTAAGCCAGGATTTCTGAGAAGATAATTTTTAACTCATTACTTATCACCCTCATATGCATATAATCGTCATTTTCAATGCCAGGTAGATGGCTAACATAAGCTAACTTGACAGGGCGTTTCAGAAAAACAGCTATTTGGAAATAATTGTTCAGTCCATATATGAGGTTAAAGAAGTTCCCGTGTGTATAACTCAAACTCTGCATGACTTTAACGTGTTAACCTCATTTGATGTAATGCGTGCAGCTTGACCTTGTCGGCTTCCCTTCATGACTTGTGTGTATCACACAAGTGGCATATAGGGAGGAGTGTTGAGCAGGAATTTCAAACTTAAATAAATAATTTTGTATTTCCTTTGGAACTTTTATTATTATAGTGTACATAGTTATGTATGATAAGACATGTCCTAGCTTGAACATAGCAGATTCATTGCTGTGCCTGTTCCTGTTCATAAACAGTTTTATCCTTTATGATTTGCTGTTTTAGGAAAGGAAACTGCATCCTGACAATATTCCTTGTGAGCAAAATTCTGTTCCTTAAGTTCCAACAGTGATGTTGACTTGATCCCTCTGGCCTGTAAGGGCTTCACTCAAATATTTAATATTGTCCCTTTAATATAGAATTCAGTTGCAGGGGAAGTCGGCAATGCAGCATTGGGACACAGCCTTAGTGTTTTCTTAAAGCAACCCCAAATTTACAAAAGGTTATTACTTGTTCCAGAATATATATCCTAACATTTTGAAAAGATTATGTCCAACACTTATAGTATGATGTTCAATGATCCTAATCCTGCCAGTCAGGTAATATTGTATGTAATATTAAAGTGTATTCTGGATTAATTTATTCCACATTATTAATGGTCTAAATGCATTCCATATACAAGTCTCAGGTAAAATGAATGGAATTCCATTTGGCATTTAATAGCTAGAATGAACTGAGGATCTGTAATCAATATCTGATACATTAAAAGACTGTGCAGCTAAATTCACCACTCTTTGAAATGTCAAAATGCTAATGTAAATGTGTAAAGTCTATTTTCTGGCACAGCTTCCAAAATAAAATGTCTTTTTTAATGACTCATTGATTTAATGATGACTTTCTTTTCCATGTCATTGAACCCAAGTATTAATTTAGGACAAGGAAGTATGTATTGCCATTGTTCATAATAAGCTAAGAGTTGCTCTGTATTACAGTATGTTTTTTTTTTTTTTTTAAAGATGCCTTGCAATCATTTCCACTTGTGGGAAACAAAATTATTTGGCTAGGGGCTAAATCTCTGTTGGCTGGAGGAATCAAGTCACCGTTACTGCAGACTTCAGATGCAAACTCTGGAAGGAATGTATTTTATTCCTGGAGGGACTGTACAAAGTCCATTTCCAGAAAAGTTGGCATATTTTCCAAAATGCAATAAAAACAAAAATCTGAGAGTTGTTAATTCACATGAACCTTTATTATCTGACAAAAGTACAAATAAAAGATTTTTAATTTACTGACCAACTTAACTGTATTTTGTAAATATAAAAAATGCTACAATTTGATGCATGTAACACACAAAAAAAGTTGGGACAGAGGCATTATTGCCATTGTGTTACATCACCTTTCCTTAACACTTTTTAATCGTATGGGATCTGAGGATACTACTTGTTGCAGTTTTCCATTTGGATTTTTTTTGTCCATTCTTGCTTGATACAAGACTTCAACTGCTCAACAGTCTGTGGTCGCCATTGTCTGATTCGCCTCTTCATGATGCGCCATACATTCTCAGTAGGAGACAGAGCTGGACTGGCAGCAGGCCAGTCAAGCACATGCACTCTGTGTCTACAAAGCCATGCTGTTGTAAGCCTATGCAGAATGAGGCCTGGTATTGTCCTGCTGAAATAAGCATGGACTTCAAGTTAGTCAAGTTTATTTGTATACTGCTTTTCACAACAGATATTGTCGCAAAGTAGTTTTACAGAAAATTAAAGACTAAACAGGGGCTAATTTTATCCCTAATAAATTTATTTATCTATCCAAGGAAGAGATGTTGCCTTGATATGTTTCTCTAAAATCCCAATATACGCCTCTTCATCAATGGCACCTTCACAAACATGGATCTCATCCTTGCCTTGGGCACTGATGCACCCCGTACCATCACAGATGCTGGCTTTTGCACTTTTCTCTGATAATTAGCTGGATGGTCATGTTCACCTTTGGCACTGAGAATGTCCAGTTTTCCCAAAAACACACTGAAACGTGGACTCATCTTTCCACAGCATTTGTTTCCACTGTCTTTTGGTCCATCTGAGATGAGTTCAGGCCCAGAGAAATTGGCAGCACTTCTGCATAGAATTGGTGAATGGCTTCCTACTTGCATAATACAGTTTCAGGTTGAATTTCTGGATGCAGCAGCAGACTATGTTAAGTGGTTTTCTGAAGTTCTCAGTGTTGCTATATTTATCACAATAGTATTACAGTTTCTCAGGCAGTGCTGCCTGAGGGCTCTAAGGTCACACACATTCAGCAGTGGTTTCCAACCTTGCCCTTTATGCACTGTCTCCGAATTCCCTGACTCTTTTCACAGTATTATGCATTTTGAAAGACTTAAATTCTCTTCAGTCTTGCACTGAGAAATGCTCTTTTTGAATCGACTAACAATTCTTATGAATTTTGGCACAAAGGAGTGAACCATGACCCATCCTTGCTTGCATAAACTGAGCCTTTGGTTCATGCTCCTTTTATCATGATACCCTCACCTGTTACCAGTTAACCTGCTTATTGTAGAATCTTCCAAAATCATGTTACTTGACTATCCTAGAAACTTTCTGGTCATATTTTGCCTCTGTCCCAACTTTTTTTGAGTGTGTTGCAGCCAGCAAATTCTAACTTAGTTTATATTTACAAAATATTGGTCAGTAAAACTATTGAAAATCCTTTCTTTGTGGTTTTATCAGTTAAATAACGGTTCATGTGAATTAATAAATCAGAGACTTTTGTTTTTATTGCATTTTAGAAAATATCCCAACTTTTCTGGAAATGGGGTTTGTATTTATAATTGTGTTGTATGGAATTATAAAAAAGGAATTATCTTCTAAAGTATTTTCATTTTGAATAGAGCAAAAATGGCAGAGGAAGTCAAGCTGGTTATAAGTCTAGGCAGGTGCTAGGAAATAGATTTTATAATAGTAAGCAGTCACTTGTGGGATGTCAGTAATACTCACTTCTGAGGCATGAGGGGAAGTCAGACACTGAATGGCAGATTTTTCCACAGGAATACACTTGCTTTTGACCATGTATCCAGTTGAAGTAATGACCTTGGAGATTTACATGAATTATTTTTTATTTTATTAATTTGGCAGAGACATTTACCCAAAAGGGCCAAATTTTGGCAGCTTGGCAATACTAGGATTCAAACTCACAACCTTCTGATCAATAATCCAGTGTCTCGATTGTCGAGCTTCCAGTGTTTATAAATTAACACCCGTTTGTATCCATATATCATCATGCCAACTTTGTCACTGTTCTGTCATTTGTGTCTGATGACGCACATGACTGTTTTGCATCTGTGCGGATAGGTAGGTTTAAAAAAAAAAAGGCAAATTCCTTACTGACGTCCATAAAACCAAAGATTTCATTTGGTATGTAGCTACACTATATGGCAAAAAGTTTGTGGACACCTGATCATCAGATTGATATGTGCTTGCTGAATGTGTGCATTTAACATGTTGTCTCCCCTTTGCTATTAATAACCTCCACTCTTCTGGGTGAGCTTTCCACTAGATTTTAGAGTGTGGCTGTGGGAATTTCTGTTCATTCAGCCATAACAACATGAGTGAGGTCAGGCACTGATGATGTGTGAGAAGACCTGGGGTTCCAATTCATCCTAAAGGTGTTCAGTGGGGTTGAGATCAGAGCTCTGTGTAGGACACTTGAGTTCTTCCACTCCAAGCTTAACACACCATGTCTTCATAGAACTCGTTTTGTGCACAGGAGCACTGTGATCTTGGAACATGTATGGGCCTCTTGGTTCCAATGAAGAGAAATTGTAATTTTGTGCTGAAAACTTTGTGGCAACAAAGAACCACCTATGGGTGTGATGGTCAGGTGTCCACATACTTTTGGCCATATAGGGTATATTTAAGCTAGTTTACTTAATTTCCTAGGATTAGATAGCATCCCTAGATAATATACTTTTTTTTTTTAGAATCAAAAACGTACAGTTATGTGAAAACATTGATGAACCCAACCAAAATAAAGTAAAGGCTTCCTTTTTTTTTAACTTGGGACCTATTTTCCTATCTCTTTTGGTCCATTTATTAACTCAGGGCAAAAATAATTGAGATCGGTCCAGCATTGAATTGGAACACTATAACCAACAACCCCAAAAGGGCTATACAGTGTAATCCTACAGGGGCAAGTATCTGCATCAAAGTAAACTGCTTGTTTTGGCCACTGACAGACTCAATGTAAGTGTCTGACAACATGGAAAGGATCCATACGGAGAATCACTTGTGTCTGTTTACCTCAAAAACTGTAAAGAAACTGTTGAAAATGGCTGTTTTTACACTCATTGTTTTACCTTTCTCTTTTTCGGTCTCAGATGTAAAGTCCCATTCAGTGCCTGTAGTTAATTATCACATTGGGGCTGTTTTCTGATGTTTACAAAAGGAGAAATCATACAGAATTTGTAAAAAAAAAAAAAGTCTATTTTCAAAGTAATGCCTGAATATTCAGCTGATTATGACAATATGAATGAGTGTCTGACAACATGGAAAGGGTCCCTTTTGTAAACATCAGAAAACAGTTCCCATGTGATAATCAACCACAGACACTGTGAACAGGACTCTGCGTCAGAGACAGGAAGAAAAGAAGCAATGACTGCTGGTTATAGCATTCTAACTCAATACTGGACTGAATTCAACCATTTTTCTCCCAAGAAAATATTTGGACACAAGTTAAAAAAAAAATCTCAGAGCTTTCCTTTAAGATGCAAGGATGGAACTTAATTTATCTTAATGATAATTTATATGCATGGACAACCCCAAATCATTAAAAAAAAAAAACTGGGATGATATGGAAAATGCAAATAAGAAAGAAAACAGTGATTTCTAAATTTACTTCACCTTGAATTTCATTGCAGACAGTATGAACTCAGAATATTTCATATATTGTCTGGTCAACTTCATTTAATTTGTTTATTAACAATCCATCCATTCCTGCATTTCAGGCCTGCAAAACATTCCAAAAAAAGTTGTGATGGGGCAATTTAAGCCTAGTAATGAGGTAAAACAATTAACTAATGTTATTTGAAACAGGTACTGTAATGTCAACAGGTGATGGAATCATGATTTGGTACAAAATCAGTATCCAGGAAAGGCAGAGCAAAGGATGAGGATCTCCAGTTTGTCAACAAATGCATGAGAAAATTATTGAAATGTTTTAAACCATGTTCCTCAAAGAAAGATATGAAATTATTTGGATATTTCACCTTCTATGGTGTATAATATCATGAAACAATTGAAGGAATCTGGAGGAATTTTGGTGCATAAAGGGCAAGGGTGCAAGCCTAAGCTGAACACCAGTGATCTCTGATCCCTCAGACAGCACTGCATCAAGAACCAAAATTCATCTATTGCTGATACCACATGGGCTTGGGATAACTTTCACAAACCTTTGTCAAGCACTACAATGAAGAGTTACATCCACAGTGGAAATGTGTATTGTAGTCAGATGAATCAGTATTCAAGGTCTTTTTTGAAACAAATAGATGCTGTGCTCTAGACCAGTAATGAAAAGGAGCTTCCAGACTGTTAAAACAACAAATCCAAAAACTAGGGTCTGCCATGATATGGGGTTGGGTCAGTGCCCTTGGCCAAGGCAACTTACACTTCTGCGACGGCAGCATTAATACAGAAGGTACATTGAGACTTTGGAGCAACATATGTTGCCATCAAGACAAGAACTTTTCCAGGGATATTTCAACAAGGTGATACAAAACCACATTCTGCACACATTACAAAGGCATGGCTGTGGAAGAAGAGAGTGTCTGTCCCCAACAGAGAATGTGTGACCAATTTTGAAATGAAAAATATAACAATGACGACCCTGTACTGTTGCACAACTTTACACCTGTTTGCAGAAAAAAATGGGGGAAAATAACACCTGAAACACTTTATCACTTGGCCTCTCCAGTCCCTAACTATCTTTTAAGTGTTGTGAGAAGGAATGGTAATATTACAAAGCGGTAAATGCTTTACGGTCACAATAATTTTTTAATGTGGTGCAATAATCAAAATTGAAGTAAGTGTTTATTTTAGAAAAAAACAATAAAATTCATTAGGTAAAACATCAAATAATGTGCTGCTGTGTTTTGTTTTGAATGCAATACAGGTCAAAGATTATTTACAAATCGTTTTCAATTTTAATTTCAATTTCAACATACTGTTTTTCTGATTTGCGGTTGTAGATAACTAGTAAACTAGCTTGGTATTCATTATTATACTACACTAGCTACCCTTTTAAAATGATAGATTTCTGTTAGGCTGAAATGTTGAGGTTAACAAGAGTTTGTTGATGAGATTTGCTTTAATTTTGGGCATTAATCAACTGAACATCTGAGGGCGCCATTGTACAATGAAATATTTTCTTCTTCACTCTGGTCACTTGAGGTAAGTTGTTTTGCAGGCGGTAGAAAAGAGCTTAATTCAAATTACTTTTATAGTAAAACTCATAACTTTTATAGCATGTAAATGGAATAATAGAAGACATAAAACTCAGTTACAACCATTGTTTCCCTCATGCCTTGAATTAACTTGAAGGATTCAAGGATCTCTCTGTCAAGCAACTGTGTTCTATTTTAGGCTGGAGACTTAGTGTAACAGAGACAACTCTTGAGCTCACATAATACTGTCATACACACATACACATGCTGTCTTAAGACATGGTCTTACAATTATGGTCTGTGGTTTGTTTTAGCAAGTTTAAATCAAGTGTCACTGTTGGTAAGTGTTCCGGTTCAAGTTGTTGTCTGTCCCACTCTGGATCAGCTGTCACTCATTATGTGGGACTTGACGTGGAACAGGATTTTTTTAGATGGATGTTTCAGCCTTCATGTGGTCTTCTCTTCCCATTAGTATTTATAGAACATGAGCTTTAAAGAAGCAATATGCTATTGTTCTTTGCTTTCTACAAGGTAAATTATAAACTTTTTTTAAATTATTTATTACAATATATAGTTGTAAACAGAGGTGGACAAAGTACCCAACTTCATTCCTTCAGTCAAAGTACACATACCACTGGCCAAATGTTACTCCCATACAAGTGAAAATTGTACAGTCAAATTTTCACTTAAGTTAAAGTACTGAAATACTTGCTTTAAAAATACTTAAGTATTAAAAGTACATTTTCTGTCAATGCATAGTTGTATTATTGCCACAACGCTTACAATACTTAATGCCGTTACCAAAGACAGAAATGTGAATTCACAAAATGAACACATGCTGTGCCATCATGGTGGTTTAACGTTAAGCTAGCTAGTCAGTGAAACTCCACCTGACATGCGAGCAAACTCTTTTCAAACTTGAAATTATATTGGGTAGCTAATGCTAGAAAAGAAAGATTTCTACATTTTGTTTATTTGGCAAGATTATGCTAAAATATATTTCTGAAAGGACTTCGGATAAGTTAACATTATTTATCTTAGCGTAACTCCATTTATACATGCTAACTAACAGTGTCCAAGTTAACTAGCTATGTGTTAACGTTAGCTGTGGATAAGGCTATGGCAACTTGGTGGGCAAATCCATAGAAAGTCATTTGACTAACCAGACTGCATAGCTATTGCAACATTATTGCAAGCTCTAAAAGCACAAACAACTTAATTGCAAGCTTTCTCTTGGAATAAAATGTTTATATACCTCAGTATGCTTCCGCAGGTTGGATGGTGAGTTTTTGTAGGCCGTGATGTGGTTCATTTTCGGCAAACAAAGCAAACATTTAAACAAAGCAAACGAATCTTTATTCCTTTCAGAAAACTGAAGCATGGGTTGAGGTATGGCCATGGGTGTGTGCGTTCCCCAAAAGAACCGCCTGCTTCCATTCTGCCATCAACTGATCATGTTTAAATAATGCTGCTGAGAAAACACTGAACTTGATTTGATACAGTCTACGGACATGACGTGACCCTAGTGATTACTGATAGGCTGTCTCAATGTCACCTACAAAAAAAAACCAATCACGTTTTAGAAAAGAAAAGAAAAAACCATCCACTTTCAAAGTTGCTTCATAGTAAAGAGTAGTGAGGACCTTGACAGAAATGTAGTGGAGTAAAAAGTATGATATTTGCCTTTCAAATGTAGTGAAGTTAGTCATAAGTTTAAAAAATAAATACTCCAAGTAAAGTACAGATACTCAAAAAGTGTACTTAAGTATAGTACTCAAGCAAATGTGCACCTGTCCACCTCTGGCTGTAAAACAAACAGCTTTCCTTAAAGTGCTACTTTTATGAGATTTTACCAAAACAAACTCTTTCAAACTTTGCAGTTATAATGTTTAGTCCTTCAATAAAACCTGTGTGTAATTTTTTTTTCTCAAAATTTGTATCCCAAATGCCTTTTCTAAGGTGAGTTTTCACGACCACCATTTCAGCCATTCCATTTTGTAGAAGTTATATGCAATACTACTGTGTGGAAGTTGCAATTTTAAATCTTCATGGGCCTGAAAATCATGATTTTTTTAAAAAAACCTTTTGTCATGTAAAAGATGCCTCAGATTTGTTGTGTTGTGCAAGACTGTACCAATACAGGTGCTCTAGTGGCAGGGATTTCAATCCATAACCCGCCACTGTCAGGTATTGTACTGATAAGGCGAATGAACGGATGTAATCGCAGAAAGAGTGTTTACTTAAAAACATGTAGGCAGAAACATCCAAATCATAAAGCAAACTCAGAGCAGACAAACGAGCAATGGTCAGGCAAGGCATGAACAGAGTATTGGAGGCACAGACAAAAGGGATAATCAAATAAACAAAGCAAAGTCTGAACCAGAACAGCAGTATGGAATACAAACAGCTTGGTAACAATGAACACTTAGGAATAACTTCACATATACTTCACAAATAATTTTGTGTGTACTTTGCAAAATTCTGTGTTGTCCAAGTCCTTATATCCACATGCTATGATTGACTTGATCCTCAACACGTGTCTGTAATTAGTCCTTGTCAGCCCAAGAGTGGCATGCACGTGCGTAGCAACTCGAAGCGACCTAGCGTCGATGTGACAGCCACTAAACGAGACGGATCGCATGAAGTTTGTTAGACTTCATCGAAAATATTTTTATCCTGATAGGCGCTTTGGGGTTGGTGCAATACATTTTAACAATGCCTGATTTACAAGAGCACACCATGTCAAAGGATCTCGAAGAATACTTGTTTCTGGAGCTGTACCAACGATCTGGAAAACTTAAAGTCTTTGTTGTGAATGTCAGAGAACACGGTAAGATGTCAAAATCACATGATTTATTGTAGTCGATTTTGTCCAAACTACCTGAAATCATAATTTTCATCCTTGAATTTAAAACATTTGTTTTTATCTTAAAGATGGTCAAGGAAGTGTTCACTATAACAACCGAAAACCACCAAGATCCTCTTCTGAAGCAGTGGTATTCTTGTACATTTCGCTATCCTCCTCTGTTGCACGAGGTTCTCAACTTTCGTTGAACGGGATTACAGCATTAAGACCACCGTTTTCAAACTCTGTGCCATCTCAAGGAGATTCGCATTCAAAATTATCTGAGCAAGCCGAAGAAAAACTTAAAGAAATCTCACTGTCACTGGAAGAGATCGCAAAACAACAGAAGGTTGAGTGTATGATGGCATGTCTCAGTCTTATGGTTGCTGCCGTTGGCTCTTTTGAGCAGGCACATATATGCAATAATAAACATGGTGAACTGTGAAATGCCGAATATTAAAATCCAGATTTCTCGCAACCTATTTTGGCTGTCTTAAAAATTTAATCGAAATCTACTTTCCAAGATATTATATTTTTCTATGAGTCAGGAGAATTTGCTTATGTTTATCATTTAAATTTCATAAAATCTCATCAAAGTAGCATTGTAAAGACAATTTAAGAATCTTAGAAAATAGCAGCATTGTGTATTTCAGGATCCAGGTACATCCAGCCTCACTCTGTGGAATCAATTCTAAATTCACTGACTCCACAAGTGGGACCTTGTGGATTTTATTCTGAGCTAAAGAGACGAACTGTGCCGATGTTGTTTTCTGGGTCTGAGAAGCTTTTAGAAAGTGTTGGCAGGACAGACATTTCCTCCTCCTCTCTCTCACACAGAGAATGAAAGGCAGTGAATGCTTGGCTTGTTTTGCACCACCTAAGATGGAAAATGCCTCTTTTCTCCATATTTCCATTAAAATCATTGCATTGGACTGATTTCTAAATGATGAATTCTGAGTTTGTCCCTGTTTATGTTCCCGATAATACAGCTATCCAAAAGAGGAGACATTTGAGAGAGACAACACCAAGCTTTGTGTGTGTACACAATTTAAAAGCAAACAAAACACTATTCCAACAAATTAAACAGAGCTTCAGGGCCTTATTGACTTGCACATCTAGTGATGATCTGCTCAGAAAAAAATATATATCTGACTCTAATATTTATTCATCTTCAGTAACCACTATATCCTGGATCTGGAGACAGTTCTGGCAACACTGGGTGCAAACCGGGAGAATTCACCCTGGATGATATGTCAGTCCATCTCAGAGCACTATGCACACACATTCATTCACATCTAGGAGCAATTTAGCATAACCAATCTGCCTATCTGCATGTCCTGGACGGTAGGATGAAACCAAAGAACCCAGAGGAAACCCATGCGACCACAAGGAGAACATGTGAAATTCCAGACAGACTCTGGCTCAAGGGCAGCATGGTGGTGTAGTGGTTAGCACTGTTGCCTCACAGCAAGAAGGTTCTGGGTTTGAGCCCAGCAGCCGATGGGGACCTTTCTGTGTGGAGTTTGCATGTCCTCCCTGTGTTTGCATGGGTTTCCTCTGGATATATATATATATATATATTTTTTTTTTCTGTCTAGAATTGAGATCTCTCTCACATACTCACAAAGAAATGGGAAGAGAGAGAGAGAGAACCCAGGGCTTGGGCAGAGGATTTCTCATGGGTATGATGTAATATGTTCCTGTTTCAAGAAGCGCTCCAGTCTTCACCATCTTCAAGTGCTGCTTGGACATGTCTTCAGTGATGAACCTGGAGTCATAGGATGTTTCAGGTCTTTAGTCAACAGAACCCTCACCCAGGTGACCCAGGCAGGGGGTGATCAGTCCCTGATTTGTGTCCAAGTGGTGCCCTCTCCTTCACACACCCCTCTCCACTGAGCAGTTTATAAGTTCACAAACAGATCAATGTCTACTCTATATGTCTATATTCCAAATTAGCTGAAATACCACCTGTAGAATTTGCCAAGGCCCTGGAGAGACAGCACATCCATTTTATGATTGCAGTGGCCTCGTGAATAGGCAGCTCTTGGAGACTGGAAGCTGCACGCTTCCAGATATTCTTTGCCCACCTCAACTTTGCTTTTGTGCATCTGTGGTGGTTGATGAAAAACACCACCACTATGTTGCTGGTCTGCAAATAGCATGTGTAGGATTTTGATATGCTGACATTAAGTCTTGTTTTTCTACTTGCTTTCTAAGCTTGTTGAATCTCATATGAAGAGCCAATAACAGTTTATGTTTGATTTGTAAATGGTGCAATTAAGCTGTCAGTAAGTGTTTATGTTTTGGCAAACTTTATACCCAACAGCCCTTTGTAGCTATTTTGTCAAACGGAAATCGGCAGACCTACCAACCAACTCTGCATTTTTTACATCAGTGTACACTGCTACAAGTGATCATGATAGGTAAAAGATGCACAGAAGAACATACATGAGCCAGTTAACGTGAATCCAGAATGTTTGACAGTTGTGCAGATGTTTTGAACTCTTCAATATTTCTTGAGAACCTGGAAGTCCTACCCTTTTTTCCCCATCTCACAGTAGTCTCAACTCCTGTCCGAGGTATTGTTTTCTATCGGGTTTCTTTGTTAAAGATATTATGGGAAAACGGCTGGATCAATCTTCATTAAACTTTCAGGATAGATGGGCATTGGTCTCAAATAGAACCTCCAACATTTTGAGGGTCATCCGGTCAAGGTCACCAATAAGGTCAAAGTCATTTTTGTTGTGGCTACTGCCTCATACAGAGGCGCTAGCTCTGTATCGTCATCAGATACAGATGTCATTGTGCTGTAAGAATGTAAGAGTGTAACAATCGCGCACTGCGCATGCACATACACGTGTTCCGATTAAAATGGCCGATCAGTGTATACAATTCGGTTCACCATTCGAAAGAAATGGACTAGACTAAAGAAATCGTTTTCAGACATGTTTATGCTTATTACAGAGGGAGTGTGTGTTCCACTGAGCTCTAGCGCCAGGCCATTTCCGGGAAATAAGTGTTTCGGTCATGACGACAGTGTGTGTATGTCAGCCTCAGTTCGGAGGTTTCAGTTTTGAAAACTAAGAGGTTAGAATAATATAAAGTACATACACTTGGAATATTTTACTTCTGTCTCTCATCTCATTATCTCTACCCGCTTTATCCTGTTCTACAGGGTCGCAGGCAAGCTAGAGCCTATCCCAGCTGACTACAGGCAAAAGGCAGGGTACACCCTGGACAAGTCGCCAGGTCATCACAGGGCTGACACATAGACACAGACAACCATTCACACTCACTTTAGAGTCACCAGTTAACCTAACCTGCATGTCTTTGGACTGTGGGGGAAACATGCAAACTCCAGAAAGGCCCTTGCCAGCCACGGGGCTCAAACCCGGACTTTCTTGCTATGAGGCGACAGCGTTAACCACTACACCACTGTGCCGCCCGAGTTTACTTCTGTGATTTTTAAAATTGTTCGTTTTTGGATTACGCTTCATTTTTGTGGCTACTGCCTCATAGAGTAAATATATATGCTATATTTACTGTATGGACATTGTGTCAGAAAACAATTTTACAGTAGCCACATGTACCCATAGGGTACCTACTAGGGCTGAACGATTTTAAGAAAAAATTGAATTGCGATTTTTCTGGCAGATATTGCGATTTCGATTTCAACCACGATTTTTTTTTCTTTAAATCAAGTTTCAGTGCAAATTAATTAATACAATGAATTCCATAAAAATAATGCAAGAATGAAAACTGAGGTCAACAGATTTCAAATGTAGGCCTGTTTATTAACATTGAGTGCCTGAGGAACAAGTTATAATAACTTAAAATAAAAATAAAAAGAGAGCCATCTTTCTTAAGTAAACTTTTGCTTCTTTTACTTTTCCCATCTACAACATATCAGACATAAAAAAAGGTTGATCAGTGGCTCAGCAGCATCAAAATATTGCACTTTTGTAAAAGAATGTACATAAGCATTATAAATTATAACTAGAGCCAACAATTCCCCTGTGGGAAATTGTGAGAGTGATGCAGTGCGTGCAGCAGTCGCTATAGAGTGCTTCGAGGTCAGCGCGAACCCAGCGGCAGCCATATTGGAAGTCAAAGGTCGCTGTGTCAGTGCATTGTTGTTGTTCAGCGAAGCAAAAAGGGGTGACAATGCCGAATATGTGTGTCATTGTTGGCTGTAGTAGCCGGGGGGAAAAGGGTGGCAAAAGCTTCCACAGACTCCCTAAAGTCGTGACTAATCAGGGAATTGTAGCACAGGAGAAAAGTGAGCGGAGGAGACGTCAGTGGCTGGCTGCCATCAACCGATCAAATTTAGGACAACTTGACTGTATCCGGATTTGTTCTGATCACTTTGTGACAGGTAGGTTAAATTGTCTTGAGTTTCATAGTTACTAAAATAAATGTGATACAAACTATTATCTTTTCTATGTACTTTCAGCAATGATTAATGGATATATTTGTCACATTAGGTAGCTTATGTCTACTGCAGTGCATTGTTGCATCAAATGGCATTTAAGATCTAGGCCTAGTAATGTTTATGTACACATGCTTTAGTTCACAAAATGGACTTGGGTGAAACACTAGATAGTTCACAATATCGATGTATGTCACATGCGGCAACAAGCTGGGGTCAGCTTTCCATTCCTTCTCACTAACAGTGTATGGATCTACATTCCCAATGAAACGTACCTTCTCAGCATAACGCTCCCGTGCCTGCTTATCCAAACTTTCACAGTATAGACCGTGGGCCGAAGCTGTATTTGTGCCTAAATTTTTCAATGGCCTCATTTTTTTGGTGACTACAATATCTAGATATCAATTTAATCAGCAGACCTTCCTCTTTCTAAAAATAAAATGTTCTCCTCACAACTGCCTTTCACTATGCAATAAAATAGATTTAAAAATGAATACCGTCTGTGTAAAAATGAAATTTATGAGAAAAGGTACTCCATCAGTATGGAAAGAAATTGTCTCATATTTACAAAACATACAGTGATAATGAACAACTACAACCGTTTTTCTTGAAACAGTTAATTATGTTTTACATTTTAAATTACACTGCAATATAAAACATTATTAACACTTACAAATTTTGAACCAGTTTAAATGAAACCATGCTCAAAGTTCAATGATGTACAAAACACTGATCCCTAACACAGGGATTACTCAGACGTAGATTATTGTGGTAAAGTGCCTCCTAAATAACGTGAAGAGTATATCTCTACATGATAAAAAAGATCAATGTTTTTTTGCTATAAAATGAAAATGTTCTACTAAAAATACACTTTTGCTAGTTAGTAAATTGAACTTGAAAGTGGTCGATTTCGTTTACGGTTGCCATAGCGATGAACACGCTTTAGCCAATCAAATTGCGCCTAAGCCATCAGCTCGGTACATCCAAGATGGCAGCGCCCAACTCTGGGTGTGCGTGCCATGTTATCAATTTGGACGAGCCCATCATATCCTTTTCGGATACCTCATGGAAAAAATTATCCGAATGTATGGATACTTGGGCAGCTCTAGATGGCCCTGAAAAATTGTTAGCAGTCAATTTCGACAGCCTTTCACGTACCAGTGCTGGCTATCATCGCCGCTGTTACCAAAAGTTTACCAAAAGCATGTGTACATAAACATTACTAGGCCTAGATCTTAAATGCCATTTGATGCAACAATGCACTGCAGTAGACATAAGCTACCTAATGTGACAAATGGATCCCTAACACAGTGGCATTATTAAATCCTTTGTACATTCATATTAAAACTGATATTTGAACTCATTTTAAAAGACTTATTGCATATGTATAGGCGTGGAATGACTCGATGATAACAAAAAATATTTACCTGTATTAATATTCTTTTGTCTTTCTTCAGTTTGGCCGCCTGCAAAAGTTTTGCAGCGTCGGTCTCACACGCTACCAACTTTTCTTTCTTCCATTTTCGACTTGTTTTGTCCAGAGTAGTGCATTCGTGTGGTAGAACGTGTTTTGAGCGTCTCACGGCTGATGATTTTAATACCGATCTTAATAGTTTCGGAGGAGAAGGCATGGGAGCTTCATGATCTTGTATTGTTGTCCGCGAGCAGCCTTTTTCTCGTTTTCTTATTGCTTGTTCAAGTCGTCTCTTGTCGGTAAACTTTTGGTAACAGCGGCGATGATAGCCAGCACTGGTACGTGAAAGGCTGTCGAAATTGACTGCTAACAATTTTTCAGGGCCATCTAGAGCTGCCCAAGTATCCATACATTCGGATAATTTTTTCCATGAGGTATCCGAAAAGGATATGATGGGCTCGTTGTCCAAATTGATAACATGGCACGCACACCCAGAGTTGGGCGCTGCCATCTTGGATGTACCGAGCTGATGGCTTAGGCACAATTTGATTGGCTAAAGCGTGTTCATCGCTATGGCAACCGTAAACGAAATCGACCACTTTCAAGTTCAATTTACTAACTAGCAAAAGTGTATTTTTAGTAGAACATTTTCATTTTATAGCAAAAAAACATTGATCTTTTTTATCATGTAGAGATATACTCTTCACGTTATTTAGGAGGCACTTTACCACAATAATCTACGTCGGCCCACGGCCTAGTAGTGCTCCATCACTTCAGATGTCTAAATTCTTAAAAAATCCAAGCTTCTAAGCCCTCTAACGCGGAAACGAATCGGTGAATGTGTACTCTATGAGCGCTCTGGAGCGAGTGACTTCCAAGATGGCCGCGCAGACCGCAGTGTTACTATTTTTAGCATCATCTCGGAGCACTCTACTGCAGGAAGCTGTACTGTGTGAATGTGTCACTTGCCATGAGGCGACAAGCCTGTGTCTCTCTGAGAGCGAGCAGCCCCTCCCTTCTGTGTGTGTAAGAGCGAGCAGCCCCTCCCCCACCCGCTCTCAGAGCAGAGACAGAAAGCGCAGTTTTCCCTCAGAGCGCTCCCTCCAAACAACGGGGATTTACACGAAAACGGAAGGAGATATTCACAAAATTCTTTCACACTGAGTGCCACAAGGCTTTCCTGAGCACATAGATGTAATTTTTTTTGTCTGTAGTGTAAAAAATGAGGACAATTTATTGACGAAACAAAACATGGGTCAGTTTAGGAGCACTGAGAAAAACCGCGGCTTTGACGATCCCAAAATCATGTTGTCTGAGATCGCGATTTTTGGTCGAAAACGATAGATCGTTCAGCCCTAGTACCTACAGTATTTTTTTTGCGATATCTTCCTTCATATTCATCACAAGTGCTACCGGGTGAGGTTTGTTTTGCCTAGCAACACTTGTTTGTTTATGTTTTAAGTACTTGAAGTACCATATACGTTTTAGTTCACTCACATTAGATAACTATGTAATTACATCAATTAACTGTATTTGTTAGGACTGTCCCTGAAACATTGTCAGAAAACAATACATTTTGTGTAAAAGAGGCACTTTTGCAGCTGAAAGAAATTAAAAATTCTACAACACGGTGGAAACACAAACACTTTACAAATAATATTAATTGAAACGCAAATTACAAAGTGATTAAAAATGTTTGTTCCTCTCCCACAGTGGTCACTATGAAAGTTGTGTATGGCCCTGCAAATTAAGCAATGAATCCGCTTTCCCATCATGTCAAAATAGGTATCAATATTTACAACTTTGATGAGAGGATGAAGCAGAACTATTCTTCTGGTGGTCACAAGAAACACAAACAAACAAACACCATGAGAGTGAATTACCAAAGCTAATTGTATAATATTGTGAGGACTGAACTAATTACAGTGGTGCTTGAAAGTTTGTGAACCCTTTAGAATTTTCTATATTTCTGCATAAATATGACCTAAAACATCATCAGATTTTCACACAAGTCCTAAAAGTAGAAAAAGAGAACCCAGTTAAACAAATGAGACAAAATTATTATACTTGATCATTTATTTATTGAGGAAAATGATCCAGTATTACATATCTGTGAGTGACAAAAGTATGTGAACCTCTAGGATTAGCAGTTAATTTGAAGGTGAAATTAGAGTCAGGTGTTTTCAATCAATGGGATCAGGTGTGATTCGGCACCCTGTTTTATTTAAAGAACAGGGATCTATCAAAGTCTGATCTTCACAACACATGTTTGTGAAAGTGTATCATGGCACAAGCAAAGGAGATTTCTGATGACCTCAGAAAAAGCGTTGTTGATGCTCATCAGGCTGGAAAAGGTTACAAAACCATCTCTAAAGAGTTTGGACTCCACCAATCCACAGTCAGACAGATTGTGTACAAATGGAGGAAATTTGAGACCATTGTGGTCGACCAACAAAGATCACTCCAAGAGCAAGGTGTGTAATAGTTGGCGGGGTCATAAGTGACCCCAGGGTAACTTCTAAGCAACTGAAGGCCTCTCTCACATGGGCTAAATGTTAATGTTCATGAATCCACCATCAGGAGAACACTGAGCAACAAAGATGTCTGTGAAGATTCTCAATCATCCAGGTCATAGTAAACTGTGGGTGGTAGAAAGGGGCAACTGGACTTGCTTGAAAATTCTTGAAAACGTTTCAAAAATCTAGCCTTCTTGGATTGTGATGTACACATTAGACAAGACAGAAGCCTTAGTATCGAGGTCTACCGGAAACCCACACACACAGACCAGTACTTACTTTTCGACTCTCACCACCCACTGGAACATAAATTGGGGATCATTAGGACCTTGCAACACAGGGCTCAGAACATTCCTACAACATTAGAGGGAAAAGAGAAGGAGCAGCATCATATCAAGAAAGCACTTCAGAATTGCGGTTATCCCAACTGGGCTTTCCTAAAGAGCATAAAAAGGAACATAACTGACAAGGATGATAACAGGAACAAACGCAAGAACATTGTCATTCCCTACATTTCTGGTCTATCCGAGAAACTCAGGAGGATCTTCTACAAACACAACATTCCGGTACATTTCGGACCCAGTAACACCCTGAAGCAGAAACTGGTCCACCCTAAGGACAGAATACCCAGACACAAACAGGACAACGTAGTGTATGCAATTCAGTGCAGTGATGATTGCACGGATTCGTATATTGGGGAGACGAAACAACCGCTATACAGGCGCTTGGCCCAACACAGGAGAACCAGCTCCTCAGGCCAGGACTCGGCTGTCTACATTCATCTTAACAACAAAGGACACTCATTTCAGGATTGTAACGTATGCATTTTAGCCAGAGAGGATCGTTGGTATGAGCAAGGAGTTAAAGAAGCCATTTTTGTCAACCTGGAACGGCCATCACTGAACAGAGGTGGGGGTCTAAGACATCATTTGTCAAACATCTACAAGGCGGTCTTGGACACTCTTCCCAGACGGCTGGGTCTACGCCAGGACCCAGCTGTTTTCGGTGAGTCACAGGAGGACAGAGAGAGTCAGATTGCCATTGATCACCCTAATGGGCAATCCTTTGATCACCCTAATGACTCACCGTTCATACCCAGCCTCCAGTGACCCACACCAACATGATGCCTCAATGACACCTTAGATGAGCTGGTCATCAGAATTCTGATTCTGATTCTGATCCAGGAGAAGATAAATATCTGATACTCCCTATTAGTCAGACAGAACTGAGGAAGCCTTTTGGACGAGAGGTGAAACGTTTTCAAGAATTTTCAAGCAAGTCCAGTTGCCCATTTCTACCACCCACTGAGCAACAAAGGTGTGCATGGCAGGGTTGCAAGGAGAAAGCCACTGCTCTCCAAAAAGAACATTACTGCTCGTCTGCAGTTTGCTAAAGATCATGTGGAGAAGCCAGAAGGCTATTGGGAAAATATTTTGTGGACGGATGAGACCAAAATAGAACTCTTTGGTTTAAATGAGAAGCGTTATGTTTGGAGAAAGGAAAACACTGCATTCCAGCATAAGAACCTTATCCCATCTGTGAAACATGGTGGTGGTAGTAGTATCATGGTTTGGGCCTGTTTTGCTGCATCTGGGCCAGGACAGCTTGCTATCATTGATGGAACAATGAATTCTGAATTATACCAGCGAATTCTAAAGGAAAATGTCAGGACATCTGTTCATGAACCGAATCTCAAGAGAAGGTGGGTCATACAGCAAAACAACGACCCTAAGCACACAAGTCATTCTACCAAAGAATGGTTAAAGAAGAATAAAGTTAATGTTTTGGAATGGCCAAGTCAGAGTCCTGACCTTAATCCAATCGAAATGTTGTGGAAGGACCTGAAGCGAGCAGTTCATGTGAGGAAACCCACCAACATCCCAGAGTTGAAGCTGTTCTATATGGAGGAATGGGCTAAAATTCCTCCAAGCTGGTGTGCAGGACTGATCAAGAGTTACTGGAAACGTTTTGTTGCAGTTATTGCTGCACAAGGGGATCACACCAGATACTGAAAGCAAAGGTTCACATACTTTTGCCACTCACAGATATGTAATATTGTATCATTTTCCTCAATAAATAAATGACTAAGTATAATATTTTTGTCTCATTTGCTTAACTGGATTCTCTTTATCTATGTTTAGGACTTGTGTGAAAATCTGATGTCTGATGACTTTCTATTTATGTAGAAATATAGAAAATTCTAAAGGGTTCACAAACTTTCAAGCACCACTGTACCAGGCAGCAGAGCCAAAGCACAATTTTATTATTTTCTATATTTTCTGCAATTTCTTATGTTAATGTTATTCACTTAAGATTCTACAGAAAAATATTCTATTTCATTTATATATATATAAATTCTGTTATTCTGTTCTGTATAGGTCTACATATTCTTAGACTGACCGATGGAGCACACTGGTTTAAAGGAAGGAAGATTGTAGTGGGAGCACTGAGGTGTCAGGTGTCATTGTGTGGCAATGGCAAATGGTTTACATGACTCATGAGTCAGATAGGAGGGCCCCTTGGCCAAATTTTGCTTAAGGTCCAAGGGAGGTCAGGACTGGCTTTGCATACATATTACATTAGTATCATATTAGCTGCTACTAATGCCATTGCATCTGCACCAACATTACAAAAAGAAAACACACGTTCTCTCGATCAGCAAAGCTATCAGCATGTCTGCACACACAGGGAATAAGTTCTCTCTCACCCTCTCTGCTGCTGCTGCTTTTAGACAGCATTTCCTTGCTGATTCAATCAGAAATAAATACTGGGAATTGATAATTGGGAAATTTACAGTTGTAGATAAGACCATGTGCTATGATGGAGCATGCAGCATACAAAAATAGGTTTGTATGACAGAGAAACATGATTGTGTGTGGAAAAGATAAGTATTTACATAAGCTGAATGTTCAAATGCTGAAGAGACATATTTCAAATTGATCATAAATTACTACTACTGATCTATAAAAGCACTGACTGGTCTTGTGCCACAGTACCTGAGTGAACTTCTGGTCCTTTATGACCCGCCATGCCTATGTAGATCAAAAGGTGCAGGCTCTCTCTTGGTACCTCATGTAGTGAAGGCTAAATCAGGGGACAGAGCCTTTTCATACAAAGCCCCACAGTTATGGAATAACCTTCCAAGTAGTGTTTGGGACTCAGACACAGTCTCAGTGTTTAAGTCTAGGCTGACTGAGGGAGTTTTTCTTTGCCACTGTTGCCTCAGGCTTGCTCATCAGAAATAAATAAATTTATTAGGAATAAAATCAGCTCATGTTTAAAGTCTTTATTTTTCTGTAAAGCTGCTTTGCGACAATGTCTGTTGTTAAAAGCATGATACAAATAAACTGACTTGCCATATTACATAAACATAATAAAAAAGACAAATAAAAAATAAATCAAATTATTCCCACAATTATATTCTTTCATTGTACTGAAGAAACCTGGAAAAGCCAGCATTAAAAAAATACAACGGATTAACATACAAAGCAAGTGTTTGAAGAAACCTTTATAGACCTGCGTCCAGTCACAGACTCTTTGGTCCAACCAGAGCATGTACAAAGCACTGAAATTAAGTTATTTTGTAGAACGAAATAGCTCATTTCATTGCATTTCCACAAAGTACTAAAAAAACTTAAATTCCTGGGACATAAAATTTGAGATTCTGTGTAAACTGTAAATAAAAACAGATTGTGATAATTTGCAAACATCATGGAAACCCTATATTTCATTAAAAATAGTAAAAGATGACATATTGAATTTTGAAACTGAGAAATTTTTTTTGAAAATTATATGCTCACTTTGTATTTGATGTCAGCAACACATTTCAAAAAAGTTGGGACAAGGGCACGTTTACCACCATGCTGCATCACTTCTACTTTTAACCACATTCTGTAAACGTTTGGGAACTGAGGAGACCAATTGCTGTAGTTTTGAAAGAAATGCCTGACATACAATTTCAGTTGTTCAACAGTTCGGGGTCTCCTTTGTCGTATTTTGCGCTTCATAATGCGCCAAATGTTTTAAATGGGAGACAGGTCTGGACTGCAGGCAGGCCAGTTTAGCACCCACACTATTTTACTACAGAGCCATGCAGTTTTAACCCTCTGGGGTCGAGAGCTTCGCTGGCGAAGCGAGGCAGGTTTAGAATTAATAGGTCTGAATGAATTTAGACTAATATCTTGGCGGGTTGTTAATCATACAAGCATGATAAACATATTGACAGAAACTTTACAGTTTCCTATGTGCTCACTGTCAAATAATATTATATTTTTTAAATTACCTAAATGAGATGAAACGTGGCGGCACGGTGGTGTAGTGGTTAGCGCTGTCGCCTCACAGTAAGGAGGTCCGGGTTCGAGCCCCGTGGCCGGCGAGGGCCTTTCTGTGCGGAGTTTGCATGTTCTCCCCGTGTCTGCATGGGTTTCATCCGGGTACTCCAGTTTCCCCCACAGTCCAAAGACATGAAGATCACAGGCATCCAATGTCAGTTTTCAGCCTTGTCTCTTGCATACTCTAAATTGACCGTTGGTGTGAATGTGAGTGTGAATGGTTGTCTGTGTCTATGTGTCAGCCCTGTGATGACCTGGCAACTTGTCCAGGGTATACCCCGCCTTTCGCCCATAGTCAGCTGGGATATGCTCCAGCTTGCCTGCGACCCTGTAGAACAGGATAAAGTGGCTAGAGATAATGAGATGAGATGAGATGAAACGTAAAATTTGTCACCTTACTCAGTCACACCAGAGGCTACACATTCATAAAACACAATTCACATGATAATGGCATGATAATCACTTTCACTCTTTTGGTTTAGATTGGTTTCTCTTTCACGGTGGGAACACCCACTGTAAACAGGATAAAATATGTCAGCCATAGTTTAGGTGACCTGTTTGGAGGTAAAAATTTGAGGCACTTCAGATGATTCAGAACAGCGATTAAATTTCAGGACAGCGATTCAAATCATGATTCAGGACAGTAATTCAAATCAATTTGAATTGCAACACTGATGATGTTGACTTTGAACTTCGACTCGATCCATTCGAAGATCAACTCGAGTAAGCATAAATATTTCTATTTCTTATGAGCATACTGGTTGATATGTATGTGGTATAATGCATAATCTTTGCGTGCTTATTGAGTAAGTAAAATGCGCACCACCACTTGTTTGCTCTCTTTTCTTCTTCGACTTCGGGCACTCTAATGATTTTGGCATGCTCTGATGTCAGTTTCAACAAATCTAAGCAGTATTCTCAGTCATATGACTTTTTTGTATTCAGCACAAGTTCAGCTACAATAATATCTACGTAGTATGCACTTTAAAAAAAAAAATAATTAAAAAAACAAATTAAGATGCTGTAAAAAGCAGTTTTTGGACTGTGTTGGAATATGTGAAAAAACATTACTTTACCCATTGTGACAAACTGTTCTGAGCACTTGACCTGATGGAATAAAGAGTTGGCATTGGGAGGGGTGTTCACTTTTCTCAATGAATGGCATTTTTTACTCTTCTCACTGAATACCCCTCCCACTGCCAACACTTTATCCCAAAACAATAAGACATACATTTTTTTTTGATGGCCAGTTAATTGTCCAAATCAATGGCGCAGATTTAAGTTTTTGTGCTTGATACATTCCTAAGACTGAACAGAATCACCTCAAGTGATAGACGGTTTGCCACAATCAGTAAGGTAATGTTTTTTCACACATTCCAACACCGTTCTAAAACTGCTTTTTACAACATCTTCATTTATCTGTTATTTTTTTAAAGTACAATCATGACATACAAACTACATATATATTATTATAGCTGAACTTGTGCTGAATACAAAAAAGTCATATGGCTTTGACAGTTCTGTGATTTGTTAAAATTGACAACAGTTAAAATTGACAGTTCAGATTTGTTAAAATTGACAACATTAGAGCATGCCAAAGTCATTAGTGCCAGAAAATACCCTCAGACCCCAGAGGGTCAATATGTGCAGAAAGCGGTTTGGCATTGTCTTGCTGAAAGAAGGAAGGCCTTCCCTGAAAAAGACTTACTCTGAAACGTGTATATATAATTCAGAATTAATGATACCTTCCCAGATGTACAAGCTACCCATGTCATGCGCATTAATGCACCCTCATACCATCACAGATGCTGGCTTTTGAACTGTACACTGATAAGCCGGATGGTCCCTCTCCTCTTCAGCCTGGAGGACACGGTGTCCATGAGTTCTAAAAAGAATTTCTACTTTTGATTCATCAGACCTTGGGACAACTTTCCACTTTGCCCCAGTCCATCGTAAAAGAGCTCAGGCCCAGAGAAGGTGGCGGTGTTTCTGGATATTGCTTATATATGGTTTTAACTTGCATTTGTGGATGCAGTAATGAACTGTTCTCACAGATGATGGTTTTCTGAAGTGTTCCTGAGCCCATACAGTGATTTCCACTTCAGACACATGTCTGCTTTTAATGTCACTCAAGGGCCTGAAGATCACAGGCATCCAATGTCAGTTTTCAGCCTTGTCTCTTGCATACAGAGATTTCTACAGATTCTCTGAACCTTTTAATGATATATACCATAGATGTGATCCCCAAATTCTTTGCAATTTTACATTGAGGAACATTATTCTTAAATTGTTGTACTGTTTGCCCACGCAGTCTTCCGCAGAGAAGAGGAGAGAACCCCTCCCCATCTTTACTTTTGAGAGACTCAGCCTCTGAGATGCTTTTTAAAAAATATCTAATCATGTTCCTTACCTGTTGCCAATTAACAGGTAATTGTAATTAGCATTACACAACTTTTTCAGTCTTTTGTTGACCCTGTCCCAACTTTTATGAAACATGTTGCTGACATCAAATTCAGAATGAACATATCTCATCTCATCTCATTATCTCTAGCCGCTTTATCCTGTTCTACAGGGTCACAGGCAAGCTGGAGCCTATCCCAGCTGACTACGGGCGAAAGGCGGGGTACACCCTGGACAAGTTGCCAGGTCATCACAGGGCTGACACATATGCCGCTTTTCCACTACCAACGCGGCTGAGTTGGGCTGAGCCGTGCCGTGCTGAGTTGGGCTGAGTCGAGCTGAGTGGGGCTGTTGGAGTTGCATTTCGACTACAACCGTGCTGAACCGTGCTGGCTGGAAGTGGGTGGACACATTGGGTGGAGTTAGCGAAAGTGGGTGGACGTCACGTGATGTGGTTAGGCGGTGCAAACAGTGACATCAGTGACCTTTTAAGCGGTAGTCTCACGACCCGGATAGTAAACAATAAACATGGAGGACATGGAGTCGTTAGTGTTGCTGGTCTTGGTGCTGTGGCTTGTTGTCACCGACAACGCCAACAGATACTGGCAGGAGCGTATAGATGAGGCGAGGTGCATAAGGCTTCAGAAATTCTCGTAATTCGTAATTCTTCTTCTTCCGGGTTTACAGATCCCAGCATGCTCGCGGGGCGTGTGTGGGCATGTGAGGACACTCCTCCTCACCAATCAGTGCACAGGGGAGTGTCTCCTCACGCCCCTAGCCCCACTCGGCTCGGTTTGGCTCGCTTCAGCCCTACTCCAAAACCGTGCGAGTTTTGGGTGCTGAGTAGGGCTGAAGCGAGCTGAGTCGTGCTGTTCTGAGGTAGTCGAAACGCGAGCCGTGTCGGGCTGAAGTGAGCTGAAGTGAGCTGAAAAAGGGTAGTGGAAAAGGGCCAATAGACACAGACAACCATTCACACCTATGGTCAATTTAGAGTCACCAGTTAACCTAACCTGCATGCCTTTGGGGGAAACCGGAGCACCCAGAGGAAACCCACGCGGACACGGGGAGAACATGCAAACTCCACACAGAAAGGCCCTCGCCGGCCATGGGGCTCGAACCCGGACCTTCTTGCTGTGAGGCGACAGTGCTAACCACTACACCACCGTGCCGCCCAGAATGAGCATATATTTTTTCAAAAAAACATTACAATTTCTCAACATTTGAGATGTTGTCTTTGTACTATTTTCAATGAAATATAGAGTATCCATGTGTGGCAGCGGGGGCGTGGTCAAGCGCCGGTCTGTGACAGGAGGGCGGAGTCAGGGAAGGTAAGTGGCAGAATCACTACACCTGACGGCAATTAACCTGTTTGTGTGTGTCTTCCCGGTGACCGCGCCCTACTTAAGGAGGGAGAGCGAGAGCAGAGGGATCTCATTCCCGAACCAGACGCCAGTCGTGTGTGTGTGTCTATTTTGTTTAAAGTAGTTCATTGAAAAGTGTGGCAATAAAAGCCCTATTTCTGAACCTGATCTCTGTCCTGCCGTCCTCTGTGCTCCACCCACCTGTACAAACCGTTACAGTGGTGCCGAAACCCAGGACGTGGAGCACCAGCTGATCAGCCCCATGGAGTCCTCCCCGTTCGCCGACCTGGTCTACGCCCTCGCCACGGCCCAGCAAAGCCAGCACCAGGCGCTCGTCACCCTCCGAAAGGAACAAGAGCGACGCTTCGAGGCCCTGGTGCTGGCCCAGCAAGAAGACCGAGAAGAGCGTCGGTGGGGTCCACCAGCGCACCTACCGCGGGCCCGTCTCCCCTCACTGTCACCAAGATGGGCCCGCAGGACGACCCCAAGGCGTTCATCACGCTCTTCGAGCAAGTCGCAGAAGCCTCGGGGTGGCCGATGGAGCAGCGCGCGGCGCGCCTCCTGCCCCTGCTAACGGGAGAGGCACAGCTGGCCGCGCTACAGCTCCCCGCCGACCGCCGGCTGGCCTACGCGGACCTCCGCCGGGCCGTCCTCCAGCGCATGGGGCGCACCCCAGAACAGCAGCGCCAGCGCTTCTGCGCGTTGCGCTTGGAGGAAGTCAGCCGGCCGTTCGCGTTTGGCCAGCAGCTCCGGGACGCCTGCTGGCGGTGGTTGAGGGCCGACAACCGCGACGCCGAGGGGATCATCGACCAGGTGGTGCTGGAACAGTTCATCGCTCGCTTGCCAGCAGGAACCGTGGAGTGGGTCCAGTGCCACCGCCCGGCGTCGCTGGATCAGGCAGTCGAGCTGGCGGAGGACCATTTGGCGGCTGTCCCGGTGGCAGGACAGCAGACGGCATCTTCTCTTCTCTCTCTCCCCCTCCTCCTGTGTCCCGTCCTCGCCCCATTCCCCCACCGCGGAGGCGGGCACCGGCACCTCCCCAGCCGGCCCGCCGCACCCGCGGTGCCCTCCCGTTTCTCCCTTCTGTGTCTGTCTCTCCCCCACCTCAGGTGAGTGAGCCCCAGAACACCGGTGCAGAGAGAAAGCCTGGGCCGGTATGCTGGCGCTGCGGGGAGCCGGGGCACCTCCATCATCAGTGCTTGGCGATGGAGGTGGGCGTGGTGGTCCGGATCCCCGACGCGCCAGAGGCCGCCCTCGATCGGGCCGGAGCGTATCGCATACCGGTGAGTATCCAAGGGGATACATATCAGGCGTTGGTGGATTCTGGTTGTAACCAGACCTTGATTCACCAAAGCCTGGTGCAACACGAGGCATTGGGGGGTGCACGGGGGGTGAAGGTGTTGTGTGTGCACGGGGACGTTCACAGCTACCCTTTGGTGTCGGTCCACATTTTTTTCCGAGGGGAAAAATTTATATTGAAGGTGGCGGTTAATCCTCGCCTTACCCACTCTGTAATTTTGGGGACTGATTGGCTGGGATTTCGGGATTTAATGACACGCTTAGTAAAGAGTGGGTCCTGCCATTTGACAGGGGGAGGTCCCGGTGTCGCTTTGGCGGGAGCAGCTGTCACAGAGCCGTCCACGTCATCTCTGCGTCAGAGTGAGGAGCCGCCGGCTCCTCCTCTCTCTATTGGGGAATCCCTTGCGGATTTCCCATTAGAGCAATCGCGGGACGAAACTCTGCGACATGCGTTTGACCAAGTGAGAGTAATCGATGGTCAAACGCTCCAGCCGAACGCCACCCCATCCTTCCCCTACTTCGTGATTATGAAGGATAGATTATACCGAGTGACGTAGGACACTCAGACAAAAGAGCGAGTCACACAACTTTTAATTCCAAAGAGCCGCCGGGAATTGGTATTCCAGGCGGCTCACTTTAATCCCATGGCTGGACACCTAGGGCAGGACAAGACTCTAGCCCGAATAATGGCCCGATTCTATTGGCCGGGGATTCGCGGCGACGTTCGTAGGTGGTGTACGGCGTGCCGCGAATGCCAATTAGTAAATCCAGCGGCCATTCCAAAAGCGTCTTTGCGCCCTCTACCTTTAATTGAGACCCCGTTTGAAAGAGTTGGGATGGATCTCGTCGGGCCATTAGATCGGTCAGCACGAGGGTACCGCTTTATATTAGTTCTGGTGGACTATGCAATGCAATACCCGGAAGCAGTGCCTCTGCGCAATATCTCAGCACGCAGTATTGCAGAGGCGCTCTTCCGCGTTATCTCCCGAGTTGGAATCCCGAAAGAGATTCTGACTGATCAAGGCACCACATTTATGTCACGGACACTGCGCGAACTGTATGGGTTATTGGGGATTAAGCCGATCCGCACCAGCGTGTATCACCCACAAATGGACGGTTTAGTGGAACGATTCAACCGCACCCTCAAAAATATCATTAAAAAATTCGTAAGTGAGGACGCACATAATTGGGATAAGTGGCTCGAGCCCTTGTTGTTCTCAGTGCGAGAGGTTCCCCAAGCCTCCACGGGGTTCTCCCCGTTCGAATTATTATATGGGCGTAAGCCACGCGGCATTCTAGACGTGCTGCGGGAAAATTGGGAGGAGGGACCTTCACAAAGTAAGAACGAAATTCAATACATTATGGACCTGCGCGCAAAACTCCACATGCTCACCCACTTAACCCAGGAGAATTTGCGGCAGGCCCAAGAACGGCAAGCCCGCCTGTACAACAAGGGTACGCGCCTTAGAGTTCACACCGGGAGATAAGTTACTCGTACTGTTGCCCACGTCGAGCTCCAAATTGATCGCCAAGCGGCAAGGACCCTTTGAGGTCACACGGCGAGTCAGGGACGTCGACTATGAGGTAAGGCGAACGGACAGGGGTGGGGCGCTACAGATTTACCACCTCAATCTGCTTAAACTCTGGAATGAGGAGGTCCCCGTGGCGTTGGTGGTTCCGGAGAAGGTGGAGCTGGGGCCGGAGGTTCAAAAAGGGGCATTGACATCACGTACCTCTTCGGTCCCCTGTGGAGACCACCTCTCCCCGACCCAACTCACGGAGGTCGCCCAGTTGCAGACCGAGTTTTCGGATGTGTTCTCACCCCTGCCCGGTCGCACTAACCTCATAGAGCACCACATAGAGACGCCCCCGGGGGTAGTAGTGCGTAGCCGCCCTTACAGACTACCCGAACACAAAAAAAAGGTGGTTCGGGAAGAACTTGAGACCATGCTCGAAATGGGCATCGTCGAGGAGTCCCACAGTGACTGGAGCAGCCCGGTGGTCTTGGTACCCAAGGCCAACGGGTCGGTCCGGTTCTGTGTGGACTACAGAAAAGTCAACGCGGTGTCTAAATTCAATGCGTACCCAATGCCTCGTATTGATGAGTTGCTCGATCGACTCGGCACTGCTCGCTTTTATTCGACACTGGATTTGACGAAGGGATATTGGCAGATCCCCTTGACTCCCCTATCCCGAGAAAAAACGGCCTTTTCCACACCGTTTGGTTTACACCAATTCGTCACCCTTCCGTTTGGGCTGTTTGGGGCACCCGCTACGTTTCAGCGGCTGATGGATAGAGTCCTCCGCCCCCACGCCACGTATGTGGTCGCGTATCTAGATGATATCATCATCTATAGTAATGACTGGCCGAGGCACCTTGAACATCTGAGGGCCGTCCTTAGGTCGCTGAGGCGAGCGGGGCTCACAGCCAACCCAAAGAAGTGTGCGATTGGGCGGGTGGAAATACGGTATCTGGGCTTCCACTTGGGCAACGGGAAGGTCCGTCCCCAAATTAATAAGACGGCAGCGATTGCGGCCTGCCCGAGGCCCAAGACCAAAAAGGGGGTGAGACAGTTCCTGGGGCTGGCTGGCTATTACCGTAGGTTTATACCTAATTATTCGGACGTCACCAGCCTGCTGACTGATCTCACTAAAAAGGGGGCCCCAGATCCGGTCCAGTGGACGGAGCAATGCCAGCGGGTTTTTTCAGAGGTAAAGGCTGCACTGTGTGGGGGGCCACTTCTACACTCCCCTGACTTTTCTCGCCCCTTTGTGTTGCAGACCGATGCGTCGGACAGAGGGCTGGGGGCAGTTTTGTCCCAGGAGGTGGAGGGGGAGGACCGCCCCATCCTCTACATCAGTAGGAAGCTGTCAGTGCGTGAGGGGCGCTACAGCACCATTGAAAAGGAGTGTCTGGCGATCAAGTGGGCGGTCCTCGCCCTCCGTTACTACCTGCTGGGGCGCCTGTTCACCCTCTGTTCGGACCACGCGCCCCTCCAGTGGCTCCACCGCATGAAAGATGCCAATGCGCGGATCACCCGTTGGTATCTGGCACTCCAACCCTTCAACTTTAAGGTGGTCCACAGGCCGGGGGCGCAGATGGTCGTGGCGGACTTCCTCTCCCGGCAAGGGGGGGGGGGGGGGGGGGGTTGTCAGCTGCGGGCCGGACGGCCGCCCGGCCTGAGTCGGGCGGTGGGGGTATGTGGCAGCGGGGGCGTGGTCAAGTGCCGGTCTGTGACAGGAGGGCGGAGTCAGGGAAGGTAAGTGGCAGAATCACTACACCTGATGTCAATTAACCTGTGTTTGTGTCTTCCCAGTGACCGTGCCCTATTTAAGGAGGGAGAGCGAGAGCAGAGGAGCTCATCCCCTGGACGAGACGCTAGTGTGTGTTTGTGTCTCTATTTGTTGGGTGTAAAAATTGTTAGACTGAAAAGTGTGGCAATAAAGCCCCTGTATACATCTGATCTCTGTCCTGCCGTCCTCTGTGCTCCACTCACTCATATTGAACTGCCACAAAGTCGTTCAAATTCTGTAAAGCTGCTTTGCGACAATGTTAATTGTTAAAAGCGCTAAACAAATAAACTTGACTTGACATTGTTCAACTTGAAGTGTTGAAAACTTAAAAATCTTTTTAAACAGACCATATCTTAACACATTCTTTGCAAACTTTATATCCAAGTTAAACCAATTTTTCACATGCCTCCTCAGACTACAGTTGTCTTTCCATCTTTCAAATTTGGTCTCAACCCAGTGCAATAGAGTGCTGAACCTTTTTATCAAATCTACCAAACTGTTTCCATGCCCTACAATTTTGGCCACCTGCTTCATTTAGTAGAGAAGAATAAAATGATGACAAAGAAGAATGAAAACAAACACGTACCCCTTTAAAAAAATGTATTATATATAATCAGATTCATCATGACAGACCAGTTATGCCAAGCTAAGTACTTTAACCCTTTCACCACTGCAAACCGCTATATCAATCTGGAAAATATGGAATCTTTCAACACGACAGTCCGCAAAAGCAGTCATGTGTATTGGTCACCATTATCATGGCAAACCACTATTCCGGTCTCAGTGTAGTAAGGAAACCCCTGTGCCGGTTGGTCGAGAAGTCAGCATGCCCAGGATTTCCTACAATGTAATTTAGATTAGCACAATGTTATTTTATGTTAATTTGGTTACACATCTTTCTTTCAGTACATATTAGTTGATAAAACACAAATTTCCTTATGAATATTAATTATGGTTATATATTGTATGATAATATGTTATAATAGCAATTGATAAAATTTCAAGCTAGAATAAAATTTGTTTTATTCACATAGTATTATTTGATTTAATACACACTTGTGTAAAAGCTCATTCGTGCATACACCTGTATGTAGCAAGTGAGAAGAAATAGATTAGAAATGTCTAATTGTTCTTATGGTTGGTTTCAGCAATGTTTAGGCCAGATTATGTTATTTTAAAGATAAGGAATGTACCTGTAATTTATCTGTTATATTCACCAGTGTTCACTTTATAAGTGTTTCATATTCTCACACAAACAGAATATAAGTTACATAAGCAGAATTCCTCTAGTTTCTAATGGTACCAAATATGTGACTACCATATGTTCACTATATTTTCTTTTAAAATTTGTGTACTGGTTTATATTGAATTTATCACAAAAGGTACAATAAAATTTGTTTTATTCACATAGTATTATCTGAGTTAACACACACCTGTGTAAAAGCTCAAGTGAGAAGAAATCGATGAAACAATGTCTAATGTACACAGATTTGTTCTTATGGTTGTTTTTTAGCAATGTTTAGGCCAGATTAAACATTCATGCCCGGAGCCTCTGCCTCTTCCAAGGGGGAGGTATTTCTTATATAAAGTGATATAGTCTATATAGCAGTCTGTATATAAAGTTACGCAGTGGTGAAAGAGTTAAACAAAAACATTTATTGTGCATTGTGCAGCACAAAACAAAAGTCCTTCACAGTCATCTTTGCTTTTTTTTTTTAAATCACATTTGATGCTGTTCATGTGTTTTGTATTTATTCCTCAATTAGAGTAGTCTTCCTGAACAAATCTATTGCTAAAAAAATCCCCCATAAAAATTCTTATATGGTGTTGTGATGAATGTCTAACCAGCAGTAGGAAGCTGAAGAGAATTCCTGATTACTTCAGTCTCGTTTGACTCAGGCATTGTTGTCAAATAGGTTCATTTGTATCTCACTGTCTCTTGTTTTCTTGCTTGACTTCATGCCCAGAGCTTCTGCCTCCTCCAAGGTGGAGGTGAGTGGCTCCCCCAGTGTCTCTGGCAGGAACAAGGTCAACACTCCAATAATGCAAGACAGGACACCCACAATGACCTAGATAACAGATGAGAGAAACAAATGTGATGTTAAAACATTTTTTCAAAACACAAATCCCAATATATATGTTCTGATCGATTGTTATTCTTTATTAAAACAGACAATCTCTCATGTACAGGACTGCCACTTAAACTAGAGAGAGCGATCATAGTTATATTCAGTACCAATCCTATTTCATTATTGGGATAAATGATCACATTTTATGATGTTGCAGAGAAAGAATAATTGCTATCTTTTTATTTTATGTAAAATATAGTTAATATTTTCTGTCATTCGTGTCAAGTCAACCTTATGTCTACCTGAGGCAGGTAGATCCAGATGTCTGCAAGGTAGACACAGAATGGAGCCACCACACTTCCAAGCCGACATGACATACTACCACTTCCCACCGCAAGTGACCTGCAGATACACCAATATTCCTTTATGTTTCATACATAATATAGCACGTTACTCTATATGCCATGCAAAATGCATATCCACTACATGTCCAAGAGTTTCTGGATACCCAGTTGGGTAAGTGGGCTTACAAAAACAAAGAAATCAATAGAGTTTTACTTATTTGTTCATTTATTTATTTATTTATTTATTTATTTTTTACAGAAGCTAATGCTAGGATAATAATTAAGAGTTTGCTAGCAATTCATACAAAGGTGTTCAGTGGGAATGAGATCAGGACTGTGCAGGTCAGTCAAAATCTATCACTCCACTCTCAGCAAACTATTTCTGTAAAAACCTCAAATTGCCAGTGTACAGGGTAAATTCCATGAGTTCCAAGCCATAGAGTCTGAGTCACAACTAGAATCCATAGCTGTAGAGTCAAGTCCAAAAATTACTAGCTTGAATTCTCAGGTTACTTATGTCCAGAGTCACTAGCTATGAAATGAGTTGATTCCAAAATTGAAAATGTGAATTGAGTTCAGATTCACTAGCTCTAGAGTATGAGTTGAGTCCAGAGTTAAATCAGACTCTAGAGCTAGGCACTCTGGACTCGTACTTTAGCCAAGTCTAAAGTCCTTTGCAGTAGATTCTGAGTTAAGTCCAAAATTCCTATCTTGAAAGGATGGGTTGAGTCCAAACTGCCAAGGTCTACAGTCTGAGCTGAGTATTAACATTCTAGCTCGAGAGTCTGAGTTGAGTTCCAAGCCACAGAGTCTGAGCCATGTCTATTGTCCCTAGCTCTATAATTTGAGTTGACCACAGAGTCCCTAGCTCTAGATTCTGAGTTAAGTCGAGAGTCCTTAGCTCTACAGTCTGAGTTGAGTCCAGAGTGCCTACCGCTACAGTCATGAGTGAGCTAGAATAGAAAAGTCAGCTAATACAGCTAGATAATACCTTTATTTTGGTAGAGGAAATCTGACAAAACCTGGGATTTTATTGTCAGCTATATGAAAATTAACTTGCACACTGGAATCTCTGAGCTTTGAGGTAATTAACATTCTTCTCAGCATATGCTCAACCCAGACTAGCCCACAAAACTGGCAGACAGTCCCATGTAATTTGCTTCTCAATGTGCGAACAGACATTTAATGACGAGTTTTATACCACTCCAGTGCTCATTTTGTATTACACATGCTGTGCTGAGGCTTGTTTACATCTGCTTGGGCATAGAAACAATTTTTTTTTTTTTTAAGATAAGATAAGAAATTTAATGTCACTACATGACGCAGAAAAATTGGTTCATGCTTTTGTTACCTCCAGGTTGGATTATTGTAATGCCTTACTGTCTGGATGTTCCAATAAGTGCATAAACAAGCTCTAGTTAGTTCAAAATGCAGCAGCAAGAGTCCTTACTAGAACTGGAAAATATGACCACATCACCCCTGTCTTATCCACACTGCATTGGCTCCCAATCAAATTTCGTATTGATTATAAAATACTACTATTGACCTTTAAAGCGCTGAATGGTCTTGCACCACAGTACTTGAGTGAACTTCTGCTCCTCTATGACCTGCCACGCCTACTTAAATCAAAAGGTGCAGGCTATCTGCTGGTACCTCGTATAGTGAAGGCTACATCGGGGGCAGAACCTTTTCTTACAAAGCCCCACAGTCATGGAACAGCCTTCCAAATAATGTTCGGGAATCAGACACAGTCTCAGCATTTAAGTCTAGGCTGAAAACATATCTGTTTAGTCAAGCTTTTTGTTAATGGTGTTTATGAGGTAAAGGTGTAGATCTGGAGGGTCCTCAGACATAGAGTGTTTTGGTAAACTGGGATGTATGGATGCTGTCAGTCCCCCACTCGCTTGCTCACTCAAGTTTGTTGACGGTGTAGTGGCTGGCTGCTTTATGTCCCGGGGCTCCCTCATGCCTGTGTTACCTTCTGGCTCTCCCCTTTTAGTTATGCTGTCATAGTTAGTTGCCAGAGTCCCTGCTTGTACTCAGTGGAATATGTATACTGTTCCTACTTATTCAGGTGACATTGGGCATACCTAACAACCTGTGTTTTCTCTCTCCCCCCCAAATCTGTCCCTCTGAGTTACATGTCAGTCCTGGGATCGAGATGCTGACCTCTTCTGTTCCTCGGACCTGCCTGATCCATCCTGGTGCCCTGTGTCTGGTTGGAGTCTCATCGCATCGCTCCTGTGGAGGACGGCCCCATATGGACAGTTGAAAGTCACACTTGGAAGATGCTCTGGACACTTACAGTAATGCTTTTATGGCTGAGGACTACAGTTGACTTGCTAACTTTAGGACTGCAGTTGTCATGAACAGTTTTGCACTCAAGTTTCCATCAATGAAGAGTTTATAACATCAACGAAACTGACTTCATGTTAAAACTGTTAATGTTGTAGTCATGTTGTCTGTTGTTGTCCAAATGAGGTTGGGTTCCCTTTTGAGTCTGGTTCCTCTCGAGGTTTCTTCCTCATGTCATCTGAGGGAGTTTTTCCTTGCCACCGTCGCTACAGGCTTGCTCATTAGGGATAGATTAGGGATAAAATTAGTTCATGTTTTAATAGAATAGAATAGAATAGAATGCCTTTATTGTCACTATACCCATGTACAATGAGATTAAAAGCAAATCCAATAACAGTGCAAACAGCATGTAGAGAAAAAAAAAAAAAGGTGAGGGTGTCAGGGGGGTAAGGTGCACAGTCCTGAGGCATATGTGTTGTGTTTCACATTATGGAGTGAGGTATTGCACATTATAAAGTATTGCACAGAGAGAGTCACATTATAAAGTATTGCACATTATAAATTATTGCACGAAGAGAGTCACATTATAAAATAAAACATCACACATTATGAAGTATTGCACAGGGGGGTTAGACTATAAAGTCAGAGCATATTTGAGTTCATGGTAGTTATGGCTTTTGGAAAGAAGCTGTTTTTGAATCTATTTGTTTTTGTCCTAATGCACCTGTAGCACCTCCCTGAGGGCAACAGGTCAAACAGATCAAAGCCAGGGTGGGAGCTGTCCTTGATAATGTTCTTAGCTCTGCTAAGGCAGCAGGAGGTGTAAATGTCCATCAGGAAGGGGAGAGGGCAGCCGATGATCCTCTGTGCTGCCTTTACTACCCTCTGGAGCCTCTCCCTGTCTGCAGCAGTGCAGCTGCCGTACCATACTGTGATACAGTATGTCAGCGGGCTCTCAATGGATGAGCGGTAGAAGGTCAGCAGCAGGTTGGAGTCTAGGCTGTGCTTCCTGAGGACTCTCAGGAAGTGTAGCTGCTGCTGAGTCTTCTTAATGACTGCTGTAATGTTCTCTGACCAGGAGATGTCGGCGGAGATGAGGACGCCGAGAAACCTGAAGGTGTGGACCCTCTCCACATACTCGCTGTTGATGTAAAGGGGGGCTAGGTCAGTGCTGTGCTTCCTGAAGTCAACGATGAGCTCTTCGGTTTTCTTGGTGTTCAGAGCGAGGTTATTCTCTGAACACCAGGCTGCCAACTTCAGGACCTCCTCTCTGTAGGCTGCCTTGTCTCCCTTTGAGATGAGTCCGACCACTGTGGTGTCGTCAGCAAACTTGATGACAAGGTTGTTGTTGTGGGTCGAACTACAGTCGTGGGTGTAGAGGCAGTACAGGAGGGGGCTCAGCACACAGCCCTGTGGAGAGCCGGTGCTCAACGTGCGGGTGGAGAAGTGGGGGCCAAGTCTCACAGTATGGGGCTGGTTGGTAAGAAGGTCCTTAATCCAGGCACATGTGAGAGGGGGGAGGCCGAGAGTGTCCAGTTTTCTGATAAGTATGTCCGGGATTATTGTGTTAAAAGCTGAACTGTAATCCACAAAGAGTATGCGGACGTAGCTCTGCTGCTGCTCCAGGTGGTTCAGCGCAGAGTGGAGAGCTACGGCGATGGCATCTTCTGTGGATCTATTCATGCGATATGCGAACTGGTAGGGGTCGAAGTCTGGGGGGAGGTGGTCCTTGATGTGCTGAAGAACTAGTCTCTCGAAGCACTTCATGATTACCGGGGTGAGGGCCACAGGATGGTAATCATTCATGCTGGTGACGGGAGACTTCTTCGGCACTGGGATTATTGTTGCTGATTTTAGGCAGGGCAGGATGACTGCCTAAGCCAGGGAGAGGTTAAAGATCCTGGTGAAGGTAGGGGCGAGCTGGTGGGCACACGCTCTGAGCACCTTACCAGGTACACCATCTGGGCTGGCAGCTTTCTTGGGGTTCACTGCCAGGAGCACCCATCTGACATCGTGCTCCTGTGCAGAGAATGGAGTGGTGTAGGAACTGTGTGGTGGTGGGGGCAGGGCTGGAGCAGATGAGTGCTGCTGAGATGTTTCAAAGTGAGCAAAGAAGCAATTTAGCTCCTCTGCCAGCAGGGCACTCCAGTCACCTGTTGACGCATCACAGTCTCTGAAGTTTGTGATGTCTTGTATGCCCCGCCACACCTCCCGTGTGTTGCTGCTGGACAGGTGGTACTCTATACGCAATCTATGGTCCACCTTGGCTTTTTTAATTCCTCTTTTCAGATCAGCTCGAGCGGCTCTGTACAGAGCTCTGTCACCTGACCTGAAGGCAGCGTCGCGAGCCCTGAGGAGTGAGCGGACCTGGCTGGTCATCCAGGGTTCCTGGTTTGGGAAAACCCGGATGTTTTTATCCACCATCACATTCCCGATGCAGAACTTGATATAGTCCAGTACCATTCCTGTGAATGTCTCCAGCTCCTGGTGTTTAAATAAGTCCCAGTCTGTCCGTTTAAAGCAGTCCTGTAGTTTGGAGAGTGCGTTGTCAGGCCAGGTTGTGATAGTCCTTGTGGTGGGCCTGGCTCTGCGTCTGAGGGGGGTGTAGGCTGGGGAGAGCAGGAGGGAAAGATGGTCTAACTGGCCGAGGTGGGGGAGGGGTATGGCCCTGTACGCGTGCATGATGTTGGACTAAACATGATCCAGAGTGTTCTCCCCTCTAGTGGAACACTTAACGTTGGTAAAACTTCGGCAGTACAGTCTTCAAGTTGGCCTTATTAAAGTCTCCTGCGATTATGTGAACACCGTCAGGGTGGGCTTGCTGCTGTTCGTTTATGGTGTTCAGCAGGAGAGAGAGCGCTGTGTTTACACTGGCATCGGGTGGAATATACACAGCTGTGACAATCACTACAGTTAGCTCTCTCGGTAGAAAAAAAGGCTGGCATCTTACAGACATGCTCGAGGTCTGGGGAACAGTGTTTGTCTATAATTGTTCCGTTGTTACATCAATTATCATGCACGTAAATACAGAGCCCCCCTCCTCTGCTCTTACCGGAGTCCTCAGTCCTGTCCCAGCGGAGCAGAGTGCGACCTGCTAGCTGCAAGCTAGCATCGGGTATTTCCAGATGAAGCCAGGTTTCGGTGACAATTAAAACACAGCAGTCACGAACATAGCGATTTCCAGCGAGTTGTAATTCCAAGTCATCTGTTTTATGCACCAGGGATCTGGCATTGGAGAGATACAGGGTCGGTAGAGGTGGCTTGTGTGGTTGTTTTCTTAGCCTTAGCATAGCACCGGACCTGCGGCCCCGCTTCTGCTTCCTCTCCCTCCTCCGTCTGCACCGCCTCCTAGACCCGACAACAATCCACGGAGAGCCCGGCGGTCTCGCTATGTCATCTGGGATGTTATGCGTGTAGTGAAAGTCGCTCGAAACAGATATCTGGTGTTGGTCACCGATGGCCAAAAGTGTCTGGCGGGTGTACTGGATGTTCGCAGAACCGATGGTGCACAAACAAGCAAGAAAGAAATACAAAAACAAACAAAAAAAGAGCACTGAAAAGGAGAGCCGTGAGCCGCTGCAACCACGCGCGCCACCATCTTGGAAGAGTTGTTCAAATTCTGTAAAGCCGCTTTGCGACAATGTTTATTGTTAAAAGAGCTATACAAATAAACTTGACTTGACATAGAAACAGAAATTTATCTTGGGGCAGTTTGGAGCTTAGTAGTGCTTCTTTGAAACAAAGTTAGATTATTTTAGATGATATGTGTTTGGCACTTTGTGGTCCCAGTCCTAATCTGTGAGTGGCCTTTTACTTCCTACATGCTGCTAGAATTTCTCTTTCACACCGTCACTTACAGTTGATGAGGGTAGCTGTAGCAACATACCTATTTGATAAACAACTGTTAGAAATGTGGCAAACATGTTAAACTGCTTTTCTTTGGAAATTACACTGATATGTGGACTCAGCCATATGTGTAATATTAATCGCCAAATCCACTAACTAGGAGTAGTATCTGGAGACCTCTAGACATGTAGTGAACTTTACTCACCTGATGACTGTTGGGTACAGCTCACATGTGTACAAGTAAATGAGGCCAAATGCAATTGCGATGGCAAACTTCCCAATCATACTGAGGACAACAGTCAAAATCTCAAAGTCCTGTAGCAAAATAAGAGAAAGTAACAAGGAAAGTGTACAGTTGAGTGTACAGTTGTTCTACAACCTGTACAATAAGTAAAGCACTGCTGTTTCATTCAGGGTGTATTCTTGCCTCGGAAGTGCTCAACCATGACCTTGAGCAGGATATAGTGATTACATGAATAAACATGAATGAAGGAATATGATATGATGTGCAATTGCTGAGAGCTTTGTTAATTGATGGGCTTTAGGACCATAAATGAAGAGGGGTCAGCTCGACGTAGACTTGCAGTTAGAAATGCCTGAGATAAATGCAAGTTGTTCTGGATAAGGGTGTCTGCTATATGCCACGAATGATTAGGGCCAGTACAAGACCTGCAGCAACCTTATCCTTATGCACATACACACAGAGAGATAATCATCATCTGACAAAAGCCACCCAAACATGCTTTTACTTACAAATGGAAAAAAGGGGTCATGTCACAAGTCCCACAATATCTCACACAAGTTCTAGCAGTTTTTCAGAATACAGAGTTTTCAATCCTGATACAAATTTGAATCTAAACGGAGGGGGGGGTATTTGAGTGCACAGCTGTTGTGCAGACTTACTCATAGCTTTGCTGACTGATGGGCTTAAAAGGACAGCCCTAAATATAGTCAAAATACTCCTAGCAAATCAAGTTTTCAATGTTCAAGTTCATACCGATGTGACAATGACTGAAAGTAGCCATACTACAGTGCCTAAAATACTATTATAGACCTATAATTAACTGATTAATCAGTATCTATTCAGCACAGCTAGAGGACACCCCACTACACTACACTTTGTATTATTAACTCATTAATATAAATAGCTAAAAATCAACCAATTACATGGCAGCAACTCAATGCATTTAAACATGCAGACATGGTCAAGACGATCTGCTGAAATTCAAACTGAGCATCAGAATGGGGAAGAAAGGTGATTTAAGTAACTTTGAACATGGTTGTTGGTGCCAGACGGGTTGGTCAGAATATTTCAGAAACCGTTGATCTACTGGGATTTTCACGCACAATCATCTCTAGGGTTTACAGAGAATGGTCCGAAAAAGAGAAAATATCCAGTGGGCGGCAGTTCTCTGGGCGAAAATACCTTGTTGATTGATGCCAGAGGTCAGAGGAGAACTGGCCTGACTGGTTCAAGATGATGGCAACAGTAACTCATTACAACCAAGGTATGCAGAAGATCATCTCTGAAAGCACAATATGCTGAACCTTGAAGCAGCTGAGCTACAGCAACAAAAGACCACACCGGATGCCATTCCTGTCAGCTAAGAATAGGAAACTGAGGCTACAACTTGCCCGGGCTTACAAAAATTGGACAATAGAAGATTGGAAAAGCATTGCCTGGTCTGATGAGTCTCAATTTCTGCTGCAACATTCAGATAAGTCAGAATTTTGCATAAACAACATGAAAGCATGGATCCATTCTGCCTTGTATCAGTGGTTCAGGCTGGTAGTGGTGGTGTAATGTTGTGGGGGATATTTTCTTGGCACACTTTGCAGGACTGTGAAATAGAAATGACAAAATCCGAGGAAACAATTTTAGCAGGGGGTCTGGGGGGCGCAGCTCACCAGGAGCCGTGGGCCTGGGGGCCGCAGGGCCCCAGAAGCTGAACAGATTTTGTGTATATTGATAGATTTGAAGCATCTCCTGAAAGCAAATATTTCCTTAACCATGCCATTTAATTTGAACTGTTATTATTATGTTGAAATAATACAATTTGAACTGATTTACCTTTTAACTGATAAGGGTTCACTTGAAGAATGAAAATATATCAATAACATACCTCATATTGTAAATTCACTTATATTCTTGTGTCGATTTGTATCAATTTATTGGGTACCATAATGTCTTTTCCAGGGGGGAAATTCTAGACTGACTATTAAATAATAGTCACTAATGTTCTTGTTTTTGAACTGATTCAATACCAAAATGTCTTTCTTGTTCATGTTAGACAGATTCTAGTCAAAAACTATATACAACTATTTACAAGTCAATATTTATATTTATTTCCTTTTCTTTGTTAGCAGTTTCTTCAGCTTAGAAAGCCTACTCTTTTCTTTCTGACTTTCTATATGGCTTTTCCTTGCTCTTTTGGTCTCTCTTTCATTACATATTCATGATAACAATGAACATTATGAACAATAACATAAGTTAAAACTACAACCCCGATTCCAAAAAAGTTGGGACAAAGTACAAATTGTAAATAAAAACGGAATGCAATAATTTACAAATCTCAAAAACTGATATTGTATTCACAATAGAACATAGACAACATATCAATAATCGAAAGTGAGACATTTTGAAATTTCATGCCAAATATTGGCTCATTTGAAATTTCATGACAGCAACACATCTCAAAAAAGTTGGGACAGGGGCAATAAGAGGCTGGAAAAGTTAAAGTTACAAAAAAGGAACAGCTGGAGGACCAAATTGCAACTCATTAGGTCAATTGGCAATAGGTCATTAACATGACTGGGTATAAAAAGAGCATCTTGGAGTGGCAGCGGCTCTCAGAAGTAAAGATGGGAAGAGGATCACCAATTCCCCTAATTCTGCGCCAACAAATATGAGAAAGGAGTTCGACAGTATAAAATTGCAAAGAGTTTGAACATATCATCATCTACAGTGCATAATATTATCAAAAGATTCAGAGAATCTGGAAGAATCTCTGTGCGTAAGGGTCAAGGCTGGAAAACCATAGTGGGTGCCCGTGATCTTCGGGCCCTTAGATGGCACTGCATCACATACAGGCATGCTTCTGTATTGGAAATCACAAAATGGGCTCAGGAATATTTCCAGAGAGCATTATCTGTGAACACAATTCACCGTGCCATCCGCCGTTGCCGGCTAAAACTCTATAGTTCAAAGAAGAAGCCGTATCTAAACATGATCCAGAAGCGCAGACATCTTCTCTGGGCCAAGGCTCATTTAAAATGGACTGTGGCAAAGTGGAAAACTGTTCTGTGGTCAGACGAATCAAAATTTGAAGTTCTTTATGGAAATCAGGGACGCCGTGTCATTCGGACTAAAGAGGAGAAAGACGACCCAAGTTGTTATCAGCGCTCAGTTCAGAAGCCTGCATCTCTGATGGTATGGGGTTGCATTAGTGCATGTGGCACGGGCAGCTTACACATCTGGAAAGACACCATCAATGCTGAAAGGTATATCCAGGTTCTAGAGCAACATATGCTCCCATCCAGACAATGCCTCTTTCAGGGAAGACCTTGCATTTTCCAACATGACAATGCCAAACCACATACTGCATCAATTACAGCATCATGGCTGCATAGAAGAAGGGTCCGGGTACTGAACTGGCCAGCCTGCAGTCCAGATCTTTCACCCATAGAAAACATTTGGCGCATCATAAAACGGAAGATACGACAAAAAAGACCTAAGACAGTTGAGCAACTAGAATCCTACATTAGGCAAGAATGGGTTAACATTCCTATCCCTAAATTTGAGCAACTTGTCTCCTCAGTCCCCAGACGTTTACAGACTGTTGCAAGGAGAAAAGGGGATGTCTCACAGTGGTAAACATGGCCTTGTCCCAACTTTTTTGAGATGTGGTGTTGTCATGAAATTTAAAATCACCTAATTTTTCTCTTTAAATGATACATTTTCTCAGTTTAAACATTTGATATGTCATCTATGTTCTATTCTGAATAAAATACGGAATTTTGAAACTTCCACATCATTGCATTCCGTTTTTATTTACAATTTGTACTTTGTCCCAACTTTTTTGGAATCGGGGTTGTACATAAATAATAAATATGAACAAGATGGTCTACCTGGTAATCTATAGTTCAACAGCTTCAATTTCACCAATTCCGCATGTTTTTTTCCTTTAACATGGTCAACCAAACGTGTTCTTCCACCAGAACCGTACTTCACATCCTGATGGCACAAGATGCGGTAAGCTTTTCCTGGTTCTTTTATCTTCCGTATGTGCTCATGGAGGTATTCACTACCGGCTTTAAACTCCAGCCATCGCCAGTTCCATGGATTTTTGATGCCGTTTTCCTTGTCAATGTTTTTTACATCGTCAGTCTCACCGTCCTCCCTCTGAACGATGTCCCTCCGTGATGCAGACATACCGCGAAATTCTCCTTTTCAAAACCGTTGATATCGAAAGCGTGTTTAAAGAGCACAATGATAAAACGAAAAGAACACAAGATTCGCGCCATGGTTTGTAAGCATGGCACAAATGCCATAAACTGGTCTGTCATTGTCGCAAAAGAAAAAAAGATCTCATCTCATCTCATTATCTCTAGCCGCTTTATCCTTCTACAGGGTCGCAGGCAAGCTGGAGCCTATCCCAGCTGACTATGGGCGAAAGGCGGGGTACACCCTGGACAAGTCGCCAGGTCATCACAGGGCTGACACATAGACACAGACAACCATTCACACTCACACCTACGGTCAATTTAGAGTCACCAGTTAACCTAACCTGCATGTCTTTGGACTGTGGGGGAAACCGGAGCACCCGGAGGAAACCCACGCGGACACGGGGAGAACATGCAAACTCCACACAGAAAGGCCCTCGCCGGCCCCGGGGCTCGAACCCAGGACCTTCTTGCTGTGAGGCGACAGCGCTAACCACTACACCACCGTGCCGCCCAGAAAAAAAGATACCAAAAAAATTACAATGTCGTTACAGAAAGAACAATTTGCGGTAGGCTCTTTCCCAGACTCGCCGGCTCGGTGACACTCGCTGTACGAGACTACTAGCGGTCGGTAGACAACAACCCCTACCCCCCCAATTTGTTATTGCAAAATTAGATGATTTACTAAAATTATATTTTTGGCGGCCAAATTCGCGGAATTCCGCGGATCCGCGGATTTTTCACAGTCCTGACTTTGGGTCCCTTAGTACCATTTAATCATTTAAATGCCACAGCCTACCTGAGTATTGTTGCTGACCATGTCCATCCCTTTATGACCACAGTGTACCCATCTTCTGATCGCTACTTCCAACAGGAGAACGTGCCATGTCACAGAACTCAAATAATCTCAAACTGGTTTCTTGAACATGACAATGAGTTCACTGTACTCAAATGGCCTCTACAGTCACCAGCTCACAATCCAATAGATCACCTTTGGGATGCGGTGTAATGGGAGATTCGCATCATGGATGTGCAGCTGACAAATCTGCAGCAAGTGTGTGATGCTTTTATGTCAATATGGACCAAAATCTCTGAGGAACGTTTCCAGCACCTTGTTGAATCTATGCTTCAAAGAATTGAGGCAGTTCTGAAGGCAAAAGGGATCCAACTGGGTATTAGGAAGATGTACCTAATAAAGTGGCCAGCGAGTGTGGATTTCACACACCACCCTCCCAACCCCCAATGTACAAATCTGCTACCATATACACACTAAGAACAGGTCTATTTTTAAGTGTGACTGGGCAGCACACCAGCTCAGGCAGTTAGACCAGTTTATATAGGGTTTCAGGCACAGGGCAAAATGTGTTAATGGAAAAAGAGCAAGAATTCAAATACACAGCAGTGATGTTATGATTGGTTAAACAGTATATGGCATATTAATATTTTAATATACAATTATTTTAATATGTTTTATACATTATACCCATGACATTTTATAAGACATAGACCAAGGGTTTTCAAAGTGTGGGAGAGTCAGCCCCCCTCGGACAGCAAATAAACAACCGCGCCCCCCTTACAATTTTTGTTGTTGCTATACTTAATGTTCCATTCGTATTTTTAAAAAATGGTTGTTGTACACGTGGGTGGCACGGTGGTGTAGTGGTTAGTGCTGTCGCCTCACAGCAAGAAGGTCCTGGGTTTGAGCCCCGGGGCCGGCGAGGGCCTTTCTGTGCGGAGTTTGCATGTTGTCCGTGTGGGTTTCCTCCGGGTGCTCCGGTTTCCCCCACAGTCCAAAGACATGCAGGGTAGGTTAACTGGTGACTCTAAATTGACCGTGAGTGTGAATGGTTGTCTGTGTCTATGTGTCAGCCCTGTGATGACCTGGCGACTTGTCCAGGGTGTACCCCGCCTTTCGCCCGTAGTCAGCTGGGATAGGCTCCAGCTTGCCTGCGACCCTGTAGAAGGATAAAGTGGCTAGAGATAATGAGATGAGATGAGAGGTTGTTGTACACATTTTTATTTTTTTCTTTTTCACATTTTAAACATCTGTGCTTTTTAAAACATCTTGTTTTACACATTTTAAACATCTCATAGCATCGTTAGCTAGCACCTCTTGGCAGACAACACACTGTGGCAGTGGAGCATCTTCAGATCCAGTCCATGAAAATCCAAACTTTAAATAATCGTGGTCATACTTCCTTCTTTTTTCAGTCCCCCCAGGATTCTGCGGGCCTTTTTTGTGATTGTTGCGGGCTAAAATGTCTGATGTTGCAGGGGTTTCCAAAAAATTGCAATGAAAGTTGCGGTGTTTTTTTAGGTTTTTGTTGCGATTACATTGCGGGAGGAAGTGAAAGTTGCGAGAAATTGTTGCGATTTTCTCTTTTTTGTGATTAAAATTGAGTGATATGTTAAATATTAAGTTATTACTGAAAAACTATTGATTAAAAAAACAAAGACACTGAGAAATGGTCCTATAAACAACTTTACCAATATAAAAGATTACCAGGACTACAAAAATGCAGAAAAATAGGCTTTACTTATCCAAATGCAACTGTTGGTTCAAAAGTTAAAGTGCATAGAACCTCACAGCACAACATGAAGTTACCTTAAAATATAATATAAATGCCTCAGCTTTCATGTAAGAAAAAAAAAACTATTAATACTAGTACTGTGTGCAGGCAGTCTCTCCTGAAGACTAAATTAAACAATAATTATAAACTAATAAAATAAATGGCTCAGGCTTCATAGAAGAAGAAAAAACAATTTGAACAGAATCTCACAGTATGATGCTGAAGCTGCCTAAACAATGGAAAATAAAATACCATTTTGGCAAAAATGTTGGCATCCATTAATTTCTTGTATTAAGTAAAAAAAAAATATTGTAAAGTGCACACAGTCCTTCACTGTAAACATAACACACTTTCAGTAACAGAATTTAAGCCTATATAAACACTGACTCGCACATCATGCAATGTTGCCAGATACTGCTGACGTTTTCCAGTCCAAAATATGTTCAAAACCCGCCAAAAGGCACTTGAAATCGCCCAATCTGGCAACACTGCGCGCATGCTGCTTCTCTTGAACGTATACGTGGGGGGGCGTCGTGGCTCAGGTGGATAAGGCACCATACCATAAATCTGGGGACCTGGGTTCGATTCCGGCCCGAGGTCATTTCCCGATCCCTCCCCGTCTCTCTCTCTCCCTCCTGCTCATTTCCTGTCTCTACACTGTCCTATCCAATAATAAAGGTGAAAAAAGCCCAAAAAAAAATCTAAAAAAAAAGAACGTATACATGGAAGTAAGGCGGAAGGTAGTTTGTTGACGTCACTTCAAGACGACGCCAACGATTGGTCAAAGTTGCGGTGATTGGATATAATTGCAACACCGCCCTGAATTTGCGGGGATTGGTTGAATTTGCATTGAAGTTGCAAATCGCAACATCCTGGAGGCTCTGTTTTTTTGCTTGGCCCAGACTCTGTCTCCTCTCTCACTGTAGCCTTAGGTACTAAAAATCGATCCATTTTGTCTCTGGTAAAGGCTAGCTGAAGTTCGCCAAATGTCCGCAATAGTAACTTATTCTGGTTTATTTTTCCTCACGTTGCGCTCCCCCTGAAGAACTCTGGCGCCCCACACTTTGAAAAGCCCTGACATAGACTCATCTACAATACCGGTGTCTAACATCATTAGTTTCACCTGAGTATTGCCTTCACACACACACACACACACACACACACACACACACACACCCCAATCAGCCATGATAATCCACTTGATCAGGGCTCTGTTCTTCTTACAGAAATTCACTGAGTTATCTGGAATGGAATGTGATGATTTGACATGACGCCATTATTTTTCAGTTCTTTGAAGCTGTTTTAAAGTGCTTAAGCTCAGACTTGAATTTAGAAACATTTAGTAATTGTTGTACACTATATACAGATACATGTATACAGTAAAAATGTCTATACTGCAGTAATAATGGTACAAGCACTATTTTCTCCATTTGCACCATTTCTGCTTGTGTGGTTTTTGTATGTACCTTCTTTCACTGTATTTTATAACTTATAATTGTTCTACATTTTTTATACTCAGTATATTTATGTTTACACAAAGGGTCTGGGAGAAATTATATTTCAATCCCGTCTTTATCCTGTACATATGGCAGAATCGACAAATTAACTTCACTTCAAGTAGTAAAAGTTTCCTGTGAAAGAGGACATTTTGGACAAAGGTTCAACTGTGTGAGCCAAGAGTGTCTGAGGGTGTGTGTACTGTATATGAGGGTGTGGCTTTTCTAATCTAATGGGCAAAGAGCTGAATAAACCTTTTGGAATTATCATGATTATTAAAAGTAGTATGTCACTTGTTACATGATGAACAAGGGAGGCTTTGAAGTGACATTTTCACTCACAGACGATTTCATAATAATCAGGTAACTAACAAAAAGTCAAACCATTATTTCCACTACTGCGTTTTCAGTAGTTGAAAACAAAACAAAACAAAACAACAACTTGTACCTGAGGCACTGCAATGATGAGCATGCAGGCAATTCCACCCAGGAGCAGTGCTGGAGCACATGTCATTTTCCTCCCAACCCGGTCCATCGCTAAGCAGCCAATTAAGTATGATGGCAATTCAACAGCACCTACCAAAAAACAATTAAACGCTAGTGTCAGTTTAGGGCAAGGGTTTTCAAGGATCTCAAACATTTTGCTTTCAGGAATGCTTTCCAGAGTATACCGTAATATCATCTCATCTCATCTCATCTCATTATCTCTAGCCGCTTTATCCTTCTACAGGGTCGCAGGCAAGCTGGAGCCTATCCCAGCTGACTACGGGCGAAAGGCGGGGTACACCCTGGACAAGTCGCCAGGTCATCACAGGGCTGACACATAGACACAGACAACCAGTCACACTCACATTCACACCTACGGTCAATTTAGAGTCACCAGTTAACCTAACCTGCATGTCTTTGGACTGTGGGGGAAACCGGAGCACCCGGAGGAAACCCACGCGGACACGGGGAGAACATGCAAACTCCACACAGAAAGGCCCTCGCCAGCCCCGGGGCTCGAACCCAGGACCTTCTTGCTGTGAGGCGACAGCGCTAACCACTACACCACCGTGCCGCCCCGTAATATCATCATCATTATATTAATTTATTCAAGGCATGAGCGTTATTTTAGTCCTGAACTTTCTACTCATTCAGATGTAATTTTTTCCCTTCAGGCCTCTCTCCTAAACATATGAACTGCCCGATAACTGCTGGAGGACAAGCGAGAGAGAGCATTAGATGTGTGTGTGTGTGTGTGTGTGTGCGTGCGTGCGTGTGTGTGTGTTGGGGAGGTGTAGCTTGTCATATCCAACTACCTCATGTCTCATTCACATGTAAGAAAACCATGACCATGGCCATTTTTAGCACTCACAGTTGTCAAGTAGTTTGCTAGCTTTAGCAGACAGGTTTTTTACAGCCCTGTGACTGCCACAGATGACAGATTTTTTTCCTTTTTATTATCAGAGCGGGGCGGCACGGTGGTGTAGTGGTTAGCGCTGTCGCCTCACAGCAAGAAGGTCCTGGGTTCGAGCCCCAGGGCCGGCAAGGGCCTTTCTGTGTGGAGTTTGCATGTTCTCCCCGTGTCCGCGTGGGTTTCCTCCGGGTGCTCCGGTTTCCCCCACAGTCCAAAGACATGCAGGTTAGGTTAACTGGTGACTCTAAATTGGCCGTAGGTGTGAATGTGAGTGTGAATGGTTGTCTGTGTCTGTGTGTCAGCCCTGTGATGACCTGGCAACTTGTCCAGGGTGTACCCCGCCTTTCGCCCGTAGTCAGTTGGGATAGGCTCCAGCTTGCCTGCGACCCTGTAGAAGGATAAAGCGGCTAGAGATAATGAGATGAGATTATCAGAGCGTTGGATTTCTTCATTGCTCTCAGGATGAAAAGAGAATTTGAAAAAATATAAAAAATAGTTCTAAAATATATTACCTACCCTGCCTCTCAATGATAACTTCACTTAATGGTTTTAATTTAAAACAGCATTTATATTACGTTTACATTAGTTATACTTTTTCCCCCTTTTTTTTTAATGAATCCCTCTCCTTTAAAGGAACCAATTAGGCTTATATCTATGATAATTAAATAATAGCTATCACACCATTGATACTAGTTGACAGATCCAGATTATAATTCAGTTATAGAACCTTTAACCTTTAATTACATTTGGTTACAAATAGTGTTCACTTAGTTCTCACTTTCTCATAGAAAAATACAGCATGTTACATAGAAACCAGAAAACACAAAGTGCTCTGTGCTGAAGACTTGGCAAATAAAAGCACATTCTTTTGTCCGTTTCATTAGTTTTAGGTTACATGGAGCATCGGTCAAACCCTCAAGCCTTCTGAATTAGCTGTTACTATAAAAGCTAAAACATTGTAAAATGAGTGCATTAATATAAACCTGTGAGTTGAGGTTACTGTCAGAGCTGTGCTGTTCTAGAAAATGAATCAACACATTCTGACCAGTTAAAATTGAGGGCTGAATAATCCTGTGATATATTTTAATCTACAATACTGTATGTTTTTAATTGGTTGGCACACAAATGACTTGACAGAAACAAGTGATTTCTTCAAATATTTCTGTATTGTATTCTGTTAGCAGTTTGAGGCAAGGACTTAACCCAGTTTTAGGTTAGGTTGCACCTTAGTTAGGATAAACTATATAGTTCCCATCTGAGGTTAATCACATTATATTTATCTTCCAACAAAACAGAGCTTGTACACTTCCCACTGCATAATTTCTTAGAAAGTCTAATAAGCTCCTAGTGTAACCTGGCTGTTTATAACCTGATGAGGCAAATGCATCATCAACTGTAAGCGCAAAATAAGGCGACAAAATCCGATACAAGCCAATATCCATTTTCTAGACAGTACAAATTCTGAACCATCTTAAATGTTGATGCTGGTCTGGTTCATTTTATGGTAAGCATTGATAAACTTAGTAAAACTGTCATATAGATATTAATATCTTGTCTATGATATTTAGCATTCGGGTTGTTTTACAATCAGGGTACAAAGTTTGTGTCACAAGGGTCCAAAATTCAAATTGATTCAAACTGGTTCTTGTACCAGTTTTTAAGTGAAGGACAAGTTAAAGAACAGATTTCAGGTAATTTTTTGACATGTGTGTATGGTAGTTTTGTGTAATCTGCTATAAGATGGGAGAAACAAATGAAGTGATTCTCGGAGAGGACATTTTTTTTGACAATTCAGAATCCACTACTTCCATAGTGCTTTTAAATATAAGGCTGTAAGCTTTGTGTTAGTTGTCTCTAATATTTATGTCCCAATATCTTGACCACATTTTAGGATGAAAATAATCATTTTAGATATGTTATTTTTTATTGAAAAATTAGCTGTCTCTGAGAGGACATTTTTTGACACAATTACATACTAATTTGATCAAAATAGTCTGAAAACTTACTGGCATTCAACATTAAAACTTAACTATATGTTTCCAATGATATGGAACCAAATATTTGTTTTATGGTATAAAGAATGATTTAAGTGCATCCCTTTTGGAGCTACCTGTGGTCAAAAAAGCACTTTTTCAAAATAACACAAGTAATTTTGCTAAATATGACATATACTGCCATACATTCACCAAAAATAACGTTATCACCAATTTTTTTTTTTTTTTTTTGCATGGTAAACAGAGCTATCACAGGGCTACAATAAACAACCAAGTTTATTTAGTCAAGCCTTTTGCTATTGAAGATAATAAGTGTTAAATGTGATTTTTAGCTTGCGTACCCTGATTGTAAAACAACCCATTCTGTTTAACAATGACACTAATGACCAAATATTAATTCTAGAAGCTTAAAAACTGAACTGAGAATCTCACCCTTACTGTATGTTTCTCTAATTTACACACAGTTAGCAAATTGAGAAATATAGTAATATTTAATATATAATATTAATATATATATATATATATATATATATATATATATATATATATATATATATACACAATATATATTATATTATATTATATTATATATATTTATATACATATATTTATATAATATATAAATAGTACTTACCCTTAAAATGAAATAAATGTTGAAATAAAACGTAAATTAAAATGCACATTTTCACCAACATAAAAATGAAAATATGTAAATGCATACTGTATAATACAATATAAATGTAAGCATAGTCCTTATATGCCAAGACTAAGAAATTGTGCATCACCAAAAGCAACTGGCCAACAAGCATCAAATGTATTACTAAAGTGGACCCTTTAAAAGGGAACTGAAGTTATTTTTAAACTTGCTTTATTTCTTAACATGTTATTCAATTACGTTTTCGGTTTTAGTAACCTTATATTGTGACTCGTGCTGGCAACTAATTGTGATTAAATATTATACTTATCGGCCTATTCAGTTTTTAGCCATGTTGAATGTAGTTCGTTTGGTCCATGGCAGGCGTTGCTTATCTGCGCGATCTTCACGAGACTTGTCCAAGACTTCGAAACGTGAAGTGTCAGCCAGGTGTCATTGCTGCCATTTTTAAAACTGTTTTCCAAACGAAATATTGTACAAAAACGAGTTTAAAATGACGATTACTGCCTACTTTTTTCACACTTTCCTGATTGCTATCAAAACAAACAAAAATTCCGGTTTGATTACATCAGCATTCAAAAGAGGGCACACACGTCTTTTGACAACGTTGGCAGATGTTGCCCTGTGTCCAAAATCGCTCCCTACTCACTATATAGGGCACTATATAGTGAGTAGTCCGAAATCTTAGTGAGGATTATTTATACTTATTTATTTATATTTAGTGCACTCAAAGTATCCTACAATGCATCACGAAAGGTAGTGTACAATGATGGTCACTAACCAAAACAATATATCCCATCATGCATTGCAGTCGTGCTGAAAGAAATCAAATTAAAAGTCTCAAATTTGATTTAATAAAAGGCAGCAGCAAAGAAGAAAGTATTCAGCCTTGATTTAAAAAGAACTGAAAGATGCAGGTACTTTGTATTTAACGTGGGAAATACCGCTCAGTATAATCAGGGCTCGACATTTAGGACTGCCCGATTGTCTGGGGCAAGTGAAACACGCATTCAGGCAAGTGGGATATGTCTCCAACATGCCCGACTGGGCAAGTTGGAATGAGCATATATTATGAACTAGCACCACAAAAATTAGGCTTTTTGATCTTTTATTTCAGTTCCTAAAAGCGTCCCTCATTATGTCTTGGCTGTTTTCTTAGTCTCAGTTTCATTTACTGCTTTGCAAGTTATTTTATATATCTCTGCTGCTGTATATAAATTATGGTACTATATGTATTATGGTAATATATGTATTATAAGTATGGTGCATGTACTGTGTATAGATCCCTTGTGCATGACGTCACGCATCACGTGATAATTACAGCTGGGGTCAGACAGACACCATCCTTCATGCAAGCAAGGCTTAATCTGTCTTCAATATGATTAATTTTTGCATTGTTTTTGCTTGTTCAAACAGAAAATAGATAAAAGGCATTACCGTCTCCCCGCTATCAAGAAAAATGTTAACAAATAGAAGCAAATGCTTCAAGAACAATGAGAAAATGAGTGGTTAAGGAATAGGAGGAGAGAAGCTCAGCCTGAAAACTCCAGAGAAATTCACGATTGTATTTAAAATGTATTTTACAAAACCAGAAAGTCGGAAGTGAGTATGGAAGAGTTTGCTTAAGGATCTTGTTTTATTTTTCTTCTGTTTGCATTCAAGTTAGCTCCTTCATGAAAGTGTTTGATTTTCTTAAAGATGAAGCAGCTTCCTTATTCGACACAGAAAACCCAGATTGGTTTCAAATAACTCCGGCATAAAAAACTCAACAAGGGGCGACATGCGCGATAAATCCTGAAAGAACAGAACAGATTAAGAGCAGAGAGAGCTGGAACTTTGTTTCTGTTATCAGAGGAACATAGTCCTGTGCAAAATATTTATATATCAGGGTTTGTTTGGTTTTTTGGTTATATCATCCACCCCTAGGTTTATTTTAGGGTTGCACTGAATCCAAGATTCGGTTTCGGATTCGGCCAAATCTTGGCCTTTTTAAAGGGGTTCGGTTTCGGCCGAACCCTACAGCGCTGACCGAACCGAATCCTACGTGTGGCGCACGTGCATGCAATTACATCGTCAATGTTTAGGAGAAGATAGCCTCCATTGTGCTTGCAGTCAAAAAAGAAAATGGAAGCAGTGAGCCGAAAGAGTGTTATATGGCAGTACTTTCAAGTGAAAGAGGGAGATTCAAGTCGCACAACATGCACACTTTGCAGTACAGAGTTGTCTCATGGTGGGAAAGATGCTAAACAGTACACAACATCTCCGCTGTTAAAACATCTTTGCTCAAAGCATCCGACGGAGTACGAGCTGTGCATGGCCGAATCTAACGTCAGTGAGGCTTCAGGTACCGCAACTGCACAGTCACAGATAAAAAGTGGTACTCAGATCACCATTACCAACTTTACGAGTCCTACACCAAACAAACAGTGGGCTTCAGACCACCCAAGAGCCAAAGCCATCCATGCAGCAATCGGTAAAGTGATAGCTGTTGACTTGCAACCATACAGCATAGTGGAAGACACTGGATTTACCGAGCTACTGCAGCTGCTTGAGCCATGTTACAAAATCCCATCAAGGCATTTCTTTGCTGAAAAAATCATCCCTGAAATGTAGGAGACTGTCGCTTCCCGTATACGAGCACGTTACCGAAGCACAGGCCTTCTCATTTACTTGTGACATATGGGCTTGCGAGTACACTACTCAGTCCTATATCAGTGTAACATCACATTGGATTGATGAGGATTTCAACCGCGTAAATGCCATCCTACGATGCGAAGCATTCGATGGAAGACACACAGCTCTAAACATCGCAGATGCACTGCAAGAAATTATCAAAGCATTGGACATACCTGTCAACAAGTGTCACCTGGTCTTGAGGGACAATGCTGCGAATATGCATAAAGCCATGTCCGAGGCTGGCATTCCCAGTGTTGGCTGCTTTGCCCACACGCTCCAGCTGTGCATACATGAAAGCCTTTTATCCCAACAAAGTGTCTCTGACATGATCGCACTGGCCAGGAAAACTGTAGGCCACTTTAAACACTCTTCAAGCGCTAAATCAAGGCTCTCCACTCTTCAGCAGGAGTTGGGGCTGCCAAATCACCAATTAATCCAGGACGTTGTTACAAGATGGAATTCTACCTATCTAATGTGCAATTGCTTGGTAGAACAGAAACGTGCCATAAACCTCTATGTGTCAGAGACTGATAGCATGCAACATATTCATGCTCAGAAGTAGACTCTGATGGAGGATGTTCTCAGTGTGCTCAGGCCTTTCGAGGAGTTGACAAGAGAAATGAGCGCAGAAAATGCATGCATATCGACAGTCCTGCCCGCTGTGATGATGCTGAAGCGCTTCATCCACAATGAAACAGACAATCACGGAATTAAACAGATGAAAACACGCATGCTGACGTCCCTGCAAGACAGATTTGAGGGACTTGAGGGCAACGCTGCCTTAATTGTGCCAGCAAGTCTTGATCCAAGATATAAAACAAAATTTTGGTTGAGTGACACACAACAGTGCCGATCAAAGTTACTTGTGCAGGAGGCTGTAGCCCGCGTATCCGAATCAGATCAAGACATATCTGCAAGGCCAACAACATCTGAACAGGCTGAGACACAGGGGCCAACAGATCGTACAAAACGACACTGTTCAGGAATCTGGAGCAACTGGGACGAACTGTTCCGCAACAACACCAAGTGTGAGCCAGTCACACCGAGCGCTGAAACGGAGGTCAGCGCTTTTTTCAGCAAGCCTCTGATTCCTCTAACTGAGGATCCTCTTCAGTGGTGGAAGGCCAATCAGCAGCGGTTTCCACTGCTGTCAAAAACGGCAAAGGTTTACCTCTGTGCACCACCAACATCTGTGCCCAGTGAAAGACTGTTCAGCACCGCTGGAGAGATCCGTTCTCACCCTCGCAACTGGCTGTCACCTATTAATGCTGAGCGTCTTGTGTTTCTAAAAGGAAACGTTCATTTTCTGTGAAAGCTAGCTGTAGAACTAGGTTGTTAATAAAATAGCCTACGTGGAGACATGTTCGAGTTTTTTGTGCTACACTTTGTTTAGTGTATCTAATTAAGCCTACAGTTGTAAGTGCTTGAAATTGAAGTGAAATAGCCTATAATTTATGTTCCATGAGTGTAAGCATTAAACATGATCAAGATCCCCAGTAAGTTTTTTTTTCCTGAGGAAAACAGATTTAGCATTAAATATCACCTTTTTGTTTGAAAATTAAGTAGGCTTACATGTATGCAAGAGTTAAGATGTAAATGTGCTATGTTTTGCTGCATTCTATCTGCAGAGATTCTTTTTTTTTTTACTTTTTTTTTTGTTCAACAAAGAGCACTTTAGCAATGGCTCACTGTTACTGACAGGCCTTATTCTTTTAGCAATAATGTCACTTTTTGCTCTTTTTCTTTGTCCTTTATAAAGGACAGTATACTAAAGCCTGTACACTGTGACTTTAAGCTGAAAATTTCAGTGGTGTTCTCTAAGTGTGACTATTCAAATACAAAATAGTGGCAGAAGTTATTGCCTATGTTTTTACAGTTTAAAATAAAATAATAAAACATTCCTTCTGGATAAAGTATCTCTAGCTTACTATTAAAGGACATGGGACATGAAACATAAATGCACGCTATATCAGTTTCTTTCCATTAAAAATATGAATTAATTGCATCAACAAATACAAAATCATCTATTAAATTCAGCAAAATCGTTATATTCGTGATGATTATATGGCATTTCTGCACGAGCTCCGATATGCATATTTTACAATCGGAAGAGCCGCTGTCACGTGATCATACGTCACAAAAACTTTCGGGCACAGCACAAGCGGGTAGATGAATGGAGAAGTGAATGACAAGAAAATTGTTTTTATAGTCTTTAACATACATTGAACATCATGGTGTATTGTGCTGCTTATGGTTGCAATAATTCCAATGGGAAATGCCCTAGAGTAAGTTTTTTTGCATTCCCCAAGGACCCGAAGCTGAGGAAAGTGTGGGCTCACTACTGCCGTAGAAAAAACTTTGTACCTACTGTTTCCCACAAACTGTGTTCGGACCATTTCACTGAGGATTCTTTCAACATTAATACTCAGGTACTGAGCGATATTAATTGCCAAGCCAAATTTAAGAGGCTACTTAAAGATGGAGCCGTTCCCAACGTCCCAATTCAGGAACAAGACGGCGGAGTGAAACCCGAAGTGCTACGGCCACCACGAGGTGCATTCACTAAGCGATTGAAAGCCGAGGTAAGGATTAGTATTATAATTTTGGGTGTATCAATTATTGATTATCATAATTCTGACTCATTTACTCTTATATCTGTCCTTCTTTGTTTACGTACCGAATCAAAGAGTTGTAGTGAAGTTGTAGGCCGTATAGCCGGGTTCATGGAGGCAGTGATAGTGCCATAATATACAGGGCCTAACATTCCTACAACTGTAGAGACAGTCAAGAAATCCTGTAGCATTAATGGACATTTAAATAAATGTTATGTTGGTAAGTTTGTTTAACTTTTCTTAATTTTCATCTCTTTCGCCAAATGGCGTAGTGTTGTTGGCTGTGTGATGGCGTTTCGCCATTTTGAATGTTTTCATCTCGGACTCTGGAAGCATTGTATCTCAATCAATCTCGAAAAATATCAGCAAAAAAAACTAGCTTGCAACGGACTTTAGCTAGATCTATGATGAACTTTCAATGTATGATACAAAAATAATACTTCTTTCAATAGATCATTAGCCTTTGAGCAGAATTGTTTTTAACTTACCAGGAAGTGTTATTGAGCCGACCGCTTTCAGTTTCATGGGGATTGAATGAACTCTCACTCTCAGAATCATCTGACCCGTCAGAGTAAAGACAAGATCCATGTTCATGTGAATTTCCAGCTATCGGTTCGAATTGATAGGGTCTAACTTCACATCTGTGAAACATCGGGAATGTCACTGTCGATGGTGTCCATTTCGGTAACCTGTTTACATTAGATTCCCAAGCGCTGGCTCCTTGGAAAGTTTTTGTGACGTCACGGGTCACGTGACCACCTAGCTAATTAACGAAACATTGTTTTACGCTGATGTATAAAAAAGTTGAATAATGTGATGATTTTCACATTTTTGACGCCCTGCAGTGATTTAGATGGCATTTCTTATGTCCTTTATACATAATTATACCCAGAAAAAAATCCATGTCCCATGTCCTTTAAGAAAAGGAAATGTGCAATGTTTTTCACTGCATTATAATGTACTAGCTGATGTTCGGAGTAGGATTCGGTATTCAGTTTCGAATTCGGCAGAACCTTGACAATCAGGATTTGGTACATCCCTAGTTTATTTAAAAAATAAATAAATAAATAAAAAACATGCTGTGTCATGACAGGCCGGCTGTATTGATTCAGTTACAGGTTGCCAGTTCTGTATGAAACACCCACAACCTTCACACTAAACAATACAGGTCCTTCTCAAAAAATTAGCATATTGTGATAAAGTTCATTATTTTCTGTAATGTACTCATAAACATTAGACTTTAATATATTTTAGATTCATTACACACAACTGAAGTAGTTCAAGCCTTTTATTGTTTTAACATTGATGATTTTGGCAAAAAAGTAAAGGAAAACCAAAAATCCCTATCTCAAAAAATTAGCATATTTCATCCGACCAATAAAAAAAGTGTTTTTAATACAAAAAAAGTCAACCTTCAAATAATTATGTTCAGTTATGCATTCAATACTTGGTCGGGAATCCTTTGGCAGAAATGACTGCTTCAATGCGACGTGGCATGGAGGCGATCAGCCTGTGGCACTGCTGAGGTGTTATGGAGGCCCAGGATGCTTCGATAGCGGCCTTAAGCTCATCCACAGTGTTGGGTCTGGTGTCTCTCAACTTCCTCTTCACAATACCCCACAGATTCTCTATGGGGTTGAGGTCAGGAGAGTTGGCAGGCCAATTGAGCACAGTAATACCATGGTCAGTAAACCATTTACCAGTGGTTTTGGCACTGTGAGCAGGTGCCAGGTCGTGCTGAAAAATGAAATCTTCATCTCCATAAAGCTTTTCAGCAGATGGAAGCATGAAGTGCTCCAAAATCTCCTGATAGCTAGCTGCATTGACCCTGCCTTTAATAAAACACAGTGGACCAACACCAGCAGCTGACATGGCACCCCAGACCATCACTGACTGTGGGTACTTGACATTGGACTTCAGGCATTTTGGCATTTCCTTCTCCCCAGTCTTCCTCCAGACTCTGGCACCTTGATTTCCAAATGACATGCAAAATTTGCTTTCATCCGAAAAAAATACTTTGGACCACTGAGCAACAGTCCAGTGCTGCTTCTCTGTAGCCCATTTCCTGCACACGCCTGTGCACGGTGGCTCTGGATGTTTCTACTCCAGACTCAGTCCACTGCTTCCACAGGTCCCCCAAGGTCTGGAATCGGCCATTCTCCACAATCTTCCTCAGGGTCCGGTCACCTCTTCTGGTTGTGCAGCGTTTTCTGCCACACTTTTTCCTTCCCACAGACGTCCCACTGAGGTGCCTTGATTCAGCACTCTGGGAACAGCCTATTCGCTCAGAGATTTCTTTCTGTGCCTTACCCTCTTGCTTGAGGGTGTCAATGATGACCTTCTGGACAGCAGTCAGGTCGGCAGTCTTACCCATGATTGCGGTTTTAAGTAATGAACCAGACTGGGAGTTTTTAAAAGCCTCAGGAATCTTTTGCAGGTGTTTAGAGTTAAGTCGTTGATTCAGATGATTAGGTTAATAGCTCGTTTAGAGTACCTTTTCATGATATGCTAATTTTTTGAGATAGGAATTTTGGGTTTTCATGAGCTGTATGCCAAAATAATCAGCATTAAAACAATAAAAGACCTGAAATATTTCAGTTGGTGTGCAATGAATCTAAAATATATGAAAGTTTAATTTTTATCATTACATTATGGAAAATAATGAACTTTATCACAATATGCTAATTTTTTGAGAAGGACCTGTAATTTTAAACTCAAACATTGTCTGTCATGACACAGCGCAGGCTTTTTTTTTTTTAAACCTAGAGGTGGATGATATAACAAAAAAAAGCGATATATAAAACACTCAAACACAGTACTGTTCAAAAGTCTTGGCACCCTATTGTTTTCTTCATACAAACTTTGTTATAGATTTCTATTTTATGAGTTCTACATTATCAAATAATAAACCTACAGTCAGAGAGTTCTACACAAACACACAGAACTTTACAACAGCTGCATGCATGTGAAATGGAAATAAATCGACTAAGGTAGGAAAAACTATTTTGGATGAAATTGTTATTGTCCGTTATAAGTAAAAGTAAAAAGTAACCAATAGCCAAACTTCATAATAAACTTAATCAAGAATCAAACTTCAACTCAATGTGTGATCTTCATTTTATGTTGCAATTCACAACTATTCTATGGTTTTCCTAAAAAAAAGTAGTACTCAGAAAATAGGGGGTGAGTGATAATATTGGGGGGTAGATTAGATTAGATTAGATTACATTAGATTAGATTAGATTAGATAAAACTTTATTGATCCCTTTGGGAGGGTTCCCTCAGGGAAATTAAGATTCCAGTAGCATCATTACAGATAAACAGAGAAAAGAAATAGAGAAAAACTTCTAGATAAATTAAAATAAATTAAGTATTTACATATACAAATATAAAAGAATAAGATATGGGGAAGAGAGGAAGGGGGGAAGTGGGGTTAGGGTAAGTGTGTGTGTGTGTGTGTGTGTGTGTGTGGTGGGGGGGGCAGGAAAGATATTGCACTTTATATTACACATTATGGCCCTTTTCCACTACCCTTTTTCAGCTCACTTCAGCTCGCTTCAGCTCACTTCAGCCTGACACGGCTCGCGTTTCGACTACCGAAGAACAGCACGACTCAGCTCGCTTCAGCCCTGCTCAGCCCCCAAAACTCGCACGGTTTTGGAGTGGGGCTGAAGCGAGCCAAACCGAGCTGAGTGAGGCTAGGGGCGTGAGGAGACACTCCCCTGTGCACTGATTGGTGAGGAGGAGTGTCCTCACATGCCCACACACACCCCGCGAGCACGCTGGGATCTGTAAACACCGTAAACCCGGAAGAAGGAGAATTACGAATTACGAGAATTATGAAGCCTTATGCGCCTCGCCTCATCTATATGCTCTTGCCAGTATCTGTTGGCGTTGTCGGTGACAACAAGCCACAGCACCAAGACCAGCAACACTAACGACTCCATGTCCTCCATGTTTATTGTTTACTCTCCGGGTTGTGAGACTACCGCTTAAAAGCTCACGGATGTCACTGTTTGCGCCGCCTAACGACATCACCTGACGTCCACCCACTTTCACTAACACCACCCAATGTGTCCACCCACTTCCAGCCAGCACGGTTCAGCGCGGTTGTAGTCGAAATGCAACTCCAACAGCCCCACTCAGCTCGACTCAGCATGGCACGGCTCAGCCCAACTCAGCCGCGTTGGTAGTGGAAAAGCGGCATTAGATTGCACATTGTCCAGTATTGCTTATTGTTAGGCTAGGCTACTGCTCCTTCCCATCCTCTGTCCTCCTGTTACCCCTCCTCCCCCCCAGAGAGGAGTTGTACAATCTGATGGCATGAGGGACAAAGGAGTTTTTGAGTCTGTTCGTCCTGCACTTGGGAAGGAGCATTCTGTCACTGAACAGGCTCCTCTGATTGCTGATGATGGTGTGCAGACGGTGACTGGCATCGTCCATGATGTTCAATAGTTTGTTCATAGACCTCTTCTCTGCCACCATCACCAGAGAGTCCAGCTTCATGCCGACCACAGAGCCGGCCTGCCTGATCAGTTTGTCCAGCCTGGATGTGTCCTTCTTGGATGTGCTGTCCCCCCAGCACACCACAGTGTAAAACAGGACACTGGCAACCACAGACTGATAAAACATCCACAGGAGTTTCCTGCAGATGTTAAAGGACCGCAGCCTCCTAAGGAAGTATAGCCTGCTCTGTCCCTTCCTGTATAAGTGATTGGTGTTGCAAGTCCAGTCCAGCTTGCTGTCCAGCCACAGCCCGAGGTGCTTGTAGGAATCCACAGTCTCCACCTCGACTCCCTCGATCAGAACTGGTCATGACCTTGGTCTGGACCTCCCAAAGTCAATGACCAGCTCCTTGGTCTTCGAGGTGTTGAGCTGCAGATGGTTCCTGTTGCACCACACAGCAAAGTCCCTCACCAGGCTCCTATACTCCTCCTCTCTGTTGTCACTGATACACCCAATGATGGCTGCGTCATCGGCAAACTCCTGAATGTGACACAGCTCCAAGTTGTAGCAGAAGTCCGCGGTGTACAGGGTCAGCACCATGCCCTGGGGTGCTCCGGTGCTGGTAATTACAGTGTCAGATGTGATGTCCTTCAGCTTGACGTACTGCGGCCTGTCGGTGAGGTAGCTGGAGATCCAGGTGACCAGGCAGGGGTCCACTTGCATCCTGTTCAGTTTGTTCTGAAGCAATAGGGGCTGGATGGTGTTGAAGGCACTCAAGAAGTCCAAGAAGAGGATCCTCACTGTGCCATTTCCCTTATCCAGATGCGAGTGGGCTCAGTGTAGCAGGTAGAGGATGGCGTCTTCCACACCAACACCTACCCGGTACGCAAACTGCAGACAGTCCTGGGCATGTTGTACCTGGGGTCTGAGGAGGCTGAGGAAGAGCCGCTCCAACATCTTCATCAGATGTGAAGTGAGTGCCACCGGTCGGAAGTCGTTCAGCTCGCTGGGCCGATTTTTTTGGGAACTGGAACGATACATGATGTCTTCCAGAGGGTTGGCACTTTCCCCAGCTGTAGGCTGAGGTTGAAGATGCATTGGAGTGGTTCACCCAGTTCAGCAGCGCAGGTCTTCAGTAGTCATGGACACACCTTGTCCGGGCTTGCTGCTTTCCCGGGGTGAAGCTTCCTCAGTTGACCTCTGACCTGGTCTGCAGTAACGCATAGAGGAGGGGGAGGAGGGGGCTGCTGTGATGACTGGGGGGAGGTGTACTGAGGGAAGAAGGAGAGATGGCTGCAGTGAGGGAGAGGGTGAGGGGGACGTGGGCTGGTTGAACTGATTGAAGAAGTCATTCAACTCGTTCGCCCTCTCCACTGTCCCCTCTGTTAGGGTTTTGCTGGGATTCAAACCTGGTTCGTTGGTGTGATGATCCAGCAAACCCCCACTAGGCCACCAGGGGAATGACTCAAATGCAGAGGTGTGAGGCGGAAGTAGAAAAAGTAACAAAAGGTATAAACCTTTTACTTAAACCTTATACTATGTACACTATATACAATCCAGGGCAAAACAAAAAAAACAAAAACAAAGAGTATAATTCAAAAAGAAAAAGGCAAAAATGCAAAAGCTCAGAAGATCCACAAAACACAGTACAAAGGAAACTGGAGATAAACATAACAGCACAAAGACTCCGTGACAAGAGGACTGAACTCAGGGGTATAAATACACAAACTAATTAAGGACACAGGTGAAGATAATTAGGACTAACAGGCAATTAACAAAAAAAAAACACAAAACACAGGAACAGTGGCGGCCTCTAGAGGCCAAAATAAATATGACACGAAAAGGAAATAAAAGCGGCCTCTAGAGGCCAAAACAGTCCAAGTCCTAACAGGACCCCCCCCTCTAGGAGCGTCTCCTGACGTTCCCAGGGCGATCCGGATGGGCCGAATGGAAGTCCCGACACAGTTCTTTATCCAGGACATCCCGAGCAGGAACCCAGCAGCGCTCCTCAGGACCATAGCCCTCCCAGTCCACCAGATATTGCAACCCGCCGCGGACCCGGCGGGAGTCAAGCAGGCGATGCACAGTGAACACAGTCTGCCCCTGGAAGATGCGGGGGGGTGGGGGGTTCCTAGGGGCAGGGGCATACGTAGACGTCAGTACAGGCCGCAACAGGGAAACATGGAAAGTGGGGTTGATCCTCAGAGTCCGGGGCAACTGGAGCCGGTAGGAGACAGGGTTCACCCTGCGCACCACCTTGAAGGGGCCAATGTAGCGAGGAGCAAGCTTGCGGTTCTCCACCCGCAGCGGAAGGTCCTTAGTGGACAGCCAAACTCGCTGCCCAGGGCGGAAAGTGTGTGCAGGTCTTCTGTGGCGGTTGGCCTGAGTCTGGTTGGTTCTGGAGGTCTGTATGAGGGTCTTCCTGACCTTGCTCCAGGTCTTGCGACACCGTCTCACATATTGGTTGACCGAGGGCACCCCCGCGTCCTCCTCCTGGTCCGGGAACAGAGGTGGCTGGAACCCGAATTGGCACTGGAATGGCGACAGCTTGGTGGCCGATGACTGCAGGGTGTTGTGGGCGTACTCTGCCCATGGCAGCCAGGTGCTCCACGATGTCGGGTTATCCATAGCCAGGCCTCGCAGGGTGGTTTCCAGGTCCTGGTTGAGCCTCTCCGTCTGACCATTGGACTGTGGGTGAAACCCAGAGGAGAGGCTGGCAGTGGCTCCGATGACCTTGCAGAACCCGTGCCACACTCGGGAGGAGAACTGGGGCCCTCGGTCTGAGACAATGTCCTGTGGAAGACCAAAGACTCGGAAGACATGATTAAATATAAGTTTCGCTGTTTCAAGAGCAGAGGGGAGTTTGCACAGAGGTATGAAGCGGCAGGCCTTGGAGAATCTGTCAACAATGACCAAAATGACCATGTTACCTTGTGACTCAGGGAGACCCGTGATGAAGTCGACTGCCACGTGGGACCAGGAACGCCGGGGAATGGTCAGAGGATGCAGGAGACCCTGGGGACGCTGTCGTGGGTTCTTGGTTCTGGTGCAAACCTCACAGGACAGGACAAATGACCTTACTTCCTGCTCCATGTTAGGCCACCAGAAGCGTCTTTTCAGGAAGTCCAGGGTCCTCCGAGCTCCCGGGTGGGCGGTGAGAGGGGAAGAGTGACCCCACTGGAGAACCTTGGCCCGGGCTTGATGTGGGACATACAAGAGGCCCAGTGGCCCCGTCCCAGGACCGGGGTCCTGGCGTTGGGCTCGTCGAACAGCCTCCTCAATACCCCAGCGGACAGGGGCCACAATCCGGGACACCGGGATAATAGGCCCGACTTCATTCTCCCTGTTAGTGGCAGAGAACAGCCTGGACAGTGCGTCAGGTTTGGTGTTCTTGGAGCCGGGACGGTACGAGAGGGTGAAGTCAAACCGACTGAAAAACAGGGCCCACCTAGCCTGTCGAGGGTTCAGTCTCTTGGCTTGCTGGAGGTACTCCAGGTTCTTGTGGTCAGTCCAAACCAGGAATGGATGTTGCGCTCCCTCCAGCCAGTGCCTCCACTCCTCAAGGGCCAGTTTGACCGCTAGCAGTTCTCGATCCCCCACATCGTACCGGGACTCCGCAGGACTCAGGCGGTGGGAGAAGTAAGCGCAGGGGTGCAGCTTTCCTTCCGAACGTTGAGAGAGTACCGCGCCGACACCACTGTCTGAGGCGTCCACCTCCACGATGAATGGTTGGGAGGTGTCCGGGAGGACCAGAATGGGTGCCGTGCAGAAGCGGGCCTTGAGGTCTTTGAACGCCTTTTCTGCCTGAGGAGACCAGCCATAAGATCCACCTGTCCCTTTGGTGAGGTCTGACATGGGTGCTGCCACAGAACTGAAGTTCCTGATGAACTTGCGGTAGAAGTTAGCGAATCCTAAGAACCGCTGAACCTCCTTAACGGACTTGGGAGTAGGCCAGTCCCGGACGGCCAGGGTCTTGGCAGGGTCCATTTGGAGTTGGCCTGTCCGTACAATAAATCCCAGAAAGGAGACCTCGGGAACATGAAATTCGCATTTCTGGGCCTTGGCGAACAGATTGTTCTGTAGCAGCCTCTGGAGAACCTGGCGGACATGGTGGCGGTGCTCCTGCACGGTCTTGGAAAAGATAAGGATGTCATCGAGGTAGACAAAGACGTACAGGTTAATCATGTCCCTTAAGACGTCGTTGATTAGGGCCTGAAAAACAGCTGGTGCGTTGGTGAGTCCGAAGGGCATCACCTGGTATTCGTAGTGCCCAGACGGGGTGTTAAAGGCAGTCTTCCACTCGTCTCCCTGTCGGATACGGATGAGGTGGTATGCGTTCCGTAGGTCCAACTTGGTGAAGACGGTGGCGCCTTGGAGCAGGTCGAAAGCAGTGGACATCAGCGGAAGGGGATATCGGTTGCGCACAGTAATCTTGTTCAGGCCCCTGTAGTCAATACATGGTCGAAGCCCCCCATCCTTCTTGCCGACAAAGAAGAAGCCGGCACCAGCAGGTGAGGTGGAGGGTCGAATGAACCCAGAGACCAGGGCGTCTTTGAGGTATTCCTCCATAGCCTTGCGTTCTGGCTGAGAGAGGGAAAACAGTCTGCCACGAGGAGGGGTAGTCCCAGGGAGCAAGTCGATGGCACAGTCGTAGGCCCGGTGCGGAGGAAGAACGGCGGCCCTGCTCTTGCTGAATACCTCCTTGAGATCCCAGTACTCTGTGGGAACTTGAGATAACTCGGTGAGATCAGGGGGCTCGGCAGGAGACACAGGAGAGCTAGAGAGCAGACAAGAGGCATGGCATGCAGGGCCCCATTCCACAACCTGGCTTGTTACCCAGTCTATGCGAGGGTTGTGGCGAGTAAGCCAAGGAAGGCCTAGAATAACTGGGAACTCAGGTGAAGGAATCAGGTGCAGGGATATTTCTTCCTTGTGACCTTGAGACTGGAGGAAGACTGGAGAAGTAACTTGAGTGACTCTTCCATCACCTAACGCTTGGCCATCGAGGGCAGACACAGACAGAGGGACTTCAAGAGGTGCAGTAGGTATATTGATGCTTTGGGCGAAGTGAATATCCATAAAGTTCCCAGCCGCCCCTGAGTCTATCAAAGCTTGACAAGAGTGGACAGACTCACCCCAAGAGATGGAGACCGGGATGTAGATTCCTTGGCCAGGGAGTCCGGGAGAGAGGGTAGGCCCCGTCACAACCCTCCCTCGGCTGGACGGGGCGGTCCTTTTCCCAAGAGTTCGGGACATGATGCTCGGAAGTGACCAGGCTTGCCACAGTAGATGCAGCACTTGTCCCTCCTTCTGCGCTCCCTCTCAGATGCGGAGAGGCGAGTACGACCCACTTGCATGGGTTCTGGACAGTCACTGAAGGAGGTAGACGGTCTCCAGGTAGAGGTAGGGAGGCTGGGGGGGCTCAAGGCTTGGTGGCGTTCTCTCATCCTGTTGTCCAGACGAATAGCATGTGAGATGAGGGTTTCGAGGTCACTTGGGCATCCAATAGAGGCCAGACCGTCCTTGATGGGGTCAGACAGACCATGGTGGAAGGCTGACACCAGGGCAGTCTCGTTCCATCCACTTACTGCTGCGAGTGTTCGGAACGAGATGGCGTAATCTGCGACGCTTCCTCCTTGCCGGATGGACATGAGCTTTCGGGCTGCGTCGGTACTGATGTCTGCCTGATCGAAGACCCGAAGCATCTCTTCAGAAAACAGCTGGAAATCAAAGCACTCAGGTCCCTGTCTTTGCCAGATAGCAGTAGCCCAGGCTCGCGCCTTACCAGCTAATAAGGTGATCACAAAGGCAATCTTGCGGCGATCCGTAGTGTAGGTGGTAGGCTGAAGCTCAAAGGTGAGTTGACACTGGGTAAGGAACTCTTGGCACTCACTGTGCTTGCCGTCATACCTCTGTGGTGCAGGAAGGCTGGGTTCGCGAGGTGAAGAAGGCAGCATGGCAGGAGGCACTGGAGCAGGAGTGGGAGCTGGATCAGGAACTGGATCAGGAGCAGGAGATGCAGGCAGAGATGTCAGCTGTGCCAGGGTTTTCCCAATTTGCTGAAGCAGTTCCTCGTGGCGAGCAAGGGCCTCACGTTGGCTGGTGAGCGTACGTCCATGAGCGTCCATGGTCGCTCCGAAGCGTGTCAAAGCTGCCATAATTCCCTGAAGGTTGGCCGGGTAGACAGTTGAAGCAGCCTCTGCTGAGTCGGTCATGACGGAGTCTTTCTGTTAGGGTTTTGCTGGGATTCAAACCTGGTTCGTTGGTGTGATGATCCAGCAAACCCCCACTAGGCCACCAGGGGAATGACTCAAATGCAGAGGTGTGAGGCGGAAGTAGAAAAAGTAACAAAAGGTTTATTTATACTATGTACACTATATACAATCCAGGGCAAAACAAAAAAAACAAAAACAAAGAGTATAATTCAAAAAGAAAAAGGCAAAAATGCAAAAGCTCAGAAGATCCACAAAACACAGTACAAAGGAAACTGGAGATAAACATAACAGCACAAAGACTCCGTGACAAGAGGACTGAACTCAGGGGTATAAATACACAAACTAATTAAGGACACAGGTGAAGATAATTAGGACTAACAGGCAATTAACAAAAAAAAAAACACAAAACACAGGAACAGTGGCGGCCTCTAGAGGCCAAAATAAATATGACACGAAAAGGAAATAACAGCGGCCTCTAGAGGCCAAAACAGTCCAAGTCCTAACACCCTCAACGATTCTGGTCTTTGTATTGTGGCCTGTGATGGTTTTCACACCTTCCCAGACCTCCCTCATGCTGTTCTCCTTCAGCTTCTGTGCCACCTTTCTCCTGTAGCTGTCCTTAGCTTCCCTCACGCAGCGTTTCATCTCCTGCTGTGCTGCTTTCATCGCCTCCCTATCCCTGCTCCTGAAGGTGGCCTTCTTCCTGTTGAGGACAGCTTTGACTTCCTGTGTTACCCATGGCTTGTTCTTAGGGTAACACTGTACAGTCTTAGCGGGGGAGACCACGTCTGCACAGAAGTTGAGGTAATCTGTCAGACAATGTGTCAGCCCCTCTATGTCCTCACAGTGTGGGCTAAGCAACACATCCCAGTCCATGATGTCATAGCAGTCTCTGAGGGCATCTAACATTTCAGGGGACCACCTCCTGATGGAGCTAGTTGTTGCAGGCTGCCTTTGAACCAGGGGGGTGTACTTCGGCTGTAGAAGAACCAGGTTGTGGTCAGACTTCCCTAGTGGGGGGAGGGATGTGGCTCTGTATGCATCCCTCACATTAGCATACAGCAAGTCAATTGTTCTGTTGTTCCTTGTTGGACAGTCCACAGCCTGGTAAAAAGCAGCCAAAGTAGCATGATTAAAGTCCCCAGAAATGATCATAAATGCCTCAGGGTGCTGTGTCTGCAGCCTTGCTGTAACAGAGTGAATCCTCTCACATGCAGCAGCTGCGTCTGCCCTCGGAGGGATGTAAACACAGATGGTGATCACGTGACTGAACTCCCTCGGCAGATAATATGGCTGCAGGCTAACAGCTAGCAGCTCCAAGTCCGGGCAACATAAAACTGTCTTTACGGAGATATGTCCCGGGTTACACCAGCAGTTGTTAACATAAATGCTGAGTCCCCCACCTTTGCTTTTCCCGCATGTGTTAGTGTCTCTGTCGGCTCTCACAGCAGTGAATCCCCGCAGGTCCATGTTCGCATCCGGTACCAGGTGTGTTAGCCATGTCTCCATAAAGATAAATAAGCTGCTCTCCCGGTAAATCCGCTGGTTGTTCAGAGCAGAAAGCTCGTCGACTTTATTCGGCAGCGAGTTCACATTCCCCATGATAATGGAGGGAACGGATGGTTTGTAGCGCCGCCGGTTGTCCACTAGCTTAGCCTTTAGCTTAGCTCCAGCTTTGCAGCCCCTGGGTTTCCTCCTCAGCTCCGCTGGGATGGGGTGTCATATCCCGGCTCGTCCCATTGTTTTCAGGGCCAGCAGCTCCTCTCTCGAATAAGTGAGAAAACTGGCTTCTGGTTGCGTGTTAAAGTTAAATATATCCATGTTATATAGTAAAACACACTATGTCTTCGTAAGAAGAGCAAAAAAGTAAAAAAAGGTGGAAAAAAAGAGGTTTAAAGAGCTAAAAACTACAGAGCTACTGGAGAGGCAGCCGTCTCACACAGCGCCCAACTGCTTTGTAAGTGGAAGTTAATGTTGAGCCCTGATAATATGGATTCATCACAAAAATACATGCATGTGTTTATTATTTTGAAAACCCACCATCCGACTGATCTGGCACGTTTTAATTGTGTGACCGTAATGACGTAAATGCCAGCGTGACGGGCTAGTGTCTGAAAACGTTTTTTTCATTTTACAAATGAGCTCACTATACAGTCCTCTATATAGTAATTCCCTATATAGGGAGTAGGGAGTAGTGAACGAGTGAGCGATTTCCGCTGTATGTTTTGCTTCCGTCACGAATCTTGTTTACAGCCATTGCTTTGACATATGGACTGATACATTACATAGCACATTTCAAACACTCATAACTTACTATAGCAATGACAAAACAGCTATCAAAAATGCATTCCTATATTTAATAAAATTAGATAAATAGAATTTTGATAATAAAAAATTGCCTTCAGTTCTCATTTAATTAAGGAAGATAAATGTTAACATTATCAACGTCAGAGTTTTCTCGACGAGAAGCCTGGGTTCGGGGGAACCTGTCTGTCCTGCCGGAACGTCTGCGGCTGGTTACACGATGGACGCGTGGGAGCGGTGGCGGGTCGTGTGGCTGGCGATTCTTTCTGTGGAGGACATTGAAGATATCTACCTATTCGGAACCATGATTACAGGACTTTTGCTGATTGGATTAGGCATTGCCCTGGTATATCGAGGAAATCAGACAACGGTGACAGCTGTTCAAAGCCCCACAAAGCTGCCCGATATGATTGGAGTGGTGGGCAAAGCTGTTGGCACTCAGACTGTGGACATTCAGAACTTGAACCACAATATGGTTGTTATCTCGGAGAAGCTTTCAGCTTTGCAAGGAATACGTTTTTCGGACACCAATTTGAACAGAATGGACGGAATGGACAGATATGGATGAGCGGTGTGGACGTGCAAAGACTGCGTCTGGAAAGACCAAACAAATTATATCTTATCGACATTCGGCTCCCTGAGACAGCAGCGGCCTCGGTCAAGGCTGTTGCTGAGGCAACATTTCCCCCTGAAGGTCACTGCCGGGAGACGCTCTCGCATTCCTCGCATTCCTTCTCCAACTTTCCGCGGTCGCCATTTTCATCCCCAGTGTGACAAGCAGGTGTGTGACCAGCGCCTTCATGGCTGCAGGAGTGGACGGCTGCTTGCTTGCACTGGATTACCTCTACCTCCCCCCCTTACCCCCTCCCCCCCTTACCCCTGATTGCCCCCTCCTTTCTCCCCCTCAAGTCCCGTGTTTAAAGTGTACTTGTGTTATTGTGTGCTTATGTGCAAAGGTTTTTTAAATGTTCCCACACTGTACTCCTGACAGGAGCATAGTGGGGGGGGTTCTTTTTTCCTTATCTCTCCTCATGTTGTGTTTTCTTTTCTTTTATCTTCATCCCTGTCTTCCTGTCCTGTCCACCCTATGTCAATTGTATGTTGTATATGTACGGACAGGTTGACGGCTAATTTCGCTGGTACATGTGACTAGTGACAATAAAGGGCTTATCATTATCTCTCACTCACACACACACACACACACACACACTACCAGCCAAGAAGAGGTTGATGTACTGGTTTCCACCCAGGTTGACAGAGCCTAGGCTGAACACATAGTAACCCAATGAGCCAGTGAACCAGATTGCCCAACATGTGGCACTGCGTCCAGCCATCTTCCAGCTGCTGAACATGTCCAAGATGCTCAGCTTCTTCTTCGGTTTTTCCAGCCTGCTGTCGTTGCGCTGCTTGTCCTTCATAAGTGCATCTCCACTTTCCTCTATCAGCTCCAACACCTACCACACAGAGATCAGAAATCTGGCTTGGTGAACAGCTGAAATTCTCAAATTAGATATAATGTTACTGCCATATTATATTAACATGACATGGCATAATTCCAATGAGATTTTTAAATATTCTTTGAAGCAAATACTGAATTAAACAAACAAACAAACAAACAAACAAACAAACAAACACCTGTAGAACAAACTTCTTAACCATAAATCATTCAAAAAATTGACAATTTCCCTAAAAATAATGTAATTTGTGTTATAGACAACTTAGTGTAATTTAAACACACACACACACACACAGTGGGGACCAAAAGCCCAAGACCATACTGACTGTCTGGGATTTTATTTTTTCATTTAAACCAGGATATAAATACAAAAGTTTTAGAATTTCAAAATATTTAAAACAAAGAAAGTAAATGTTCAACATCTTGAATATTTAAGAGTTCCTATTTAAACAAAACCCCCTTTGTACAAAAGGTCAGATTTTCCTCAAGTCTAATCTCTTCTATTAAAGCATGTGTTCAGATGACACTCTAATGGATCTAAAATGGATCATCAGGTTTTGCACAATCTTATAGAGTTCATGCCAGCTGGAGTGCACAGGGTCATTCAAGCAAAAAAAACAGAGACATGCCAAATATTAAAAAAAAAAAAACCCTGAAATTCGTGTAAATTTTTTAAAGATTTTACTTTTCACTCAAGTTGATGCCCATGATATAATTTGTCATGAAAATTGTTGTATTAAATTATCAAAGGTGTAATATATACACACACGTGTGTGTGTGTGTGTGTGTGTGTGTGTGTGTGTGTGTAAGTAAAACTCATTTGTGATCCTCAGAAAATATAATGGCAGTGACATAATATAATGGCAGCGACATCACCGTGTGGTACGGCGCCTGCACCGTGTCCTGCTGCAAGTCTCTGCAGCGCATCGTGAGAGCAGCTGAGAGGATCATTGGTGCTAATGGATATTTATAACTCCCGCCTCACCCGCAAAGCCATCAGGATTGCAGGTGACCCCACCCACCCATCTCACAGCCTCTTCAGTCTGCTGCCATCGGGGAAGAGACTGCGGAGTCTCCAGGCCAAAACCAGCAGGCTCAAGAACAGTTTCTTTCACCAGGCAGTCAGGAGGCTCGACTCCCTCCCTGTTCTGCCCCTCCTCCCCCCTCTGCCCCCTGCCACAGATTCTGCTCGCACACCCCCCTGCCCCTCCTTCAGCATCTGACATGTCATCCTCACAGTTCCCCCCCCCAAACACACACACACACACACACACACACACACACACACACACATACATACATCTCATCGTTCATTAACACACTGAACTCAGGGACCGCACATCTCACTTTACCTCGCTCATTTGCACTATTCCGCACTACCTCACCTTAACAGCTGCTAGTTTGTTTATACTGCTTATTTCATGTTTACCTGCTATACCTCAAGTGCCCTTGACTGTTTGTTTATTTGCACCAATTTACGTGTGTGTGTGTGTGTGTATATATATATATATATATATATATATATATATATATATATATATATATATATATATATATGTACACACAGGGTGCGATTTGTCAAAAAACCAGAAGGGGGGATGGTTTTTTTTTTTTAAATCATGAAACGTCACAAAATTAAGGTAACAATAGGCTAACAGCTCAATAACATCTGATGATATTGTGATAACCTGTGTTGTGTTCTGTTACCTGTTGAGTTTCTTATGTTGTTATATGCCTTTTAGGGGAACTGGGGGGTGGAGTTTAGGTGTGGGTGCGCGAGAGTGAGCGCGGGGGGTTGGTGCTGTTTATGGGCTGTTAGGAAGCATGAGTTGTGGCTAAAACAGCAACTCCTTGTTAAATACTTGTTAATAAAAATAAAGGACACAGTGCGTGTTAAGAAGTGGCCCTGGCGTTCTTACAATATCAAATGAATAACACTAAATGAAAACGAACACTAAACCAGAGATAGTAAATTCATCTTCCTATCTCTCTGACTAAATACACGAACACTAACATACAACAAAGTTCGCATTGCTTGTCGCATTGCTGTGATGTTTCTCTCCCTCCGGATTAAATGGACAGTGACTCGAAAATCACTAAAATACATGAATACTAAATGAACAGTTTGCTCTGATGGCGCAGTTCACATTGTGCACAGCTTTCCGATTTAAACTGTTTTTTTTTCTCATCCTTATACTTCCTGTTTCATGGACTGTAACGGATTTGCTTATTTAGTAATTTTAATACAGAATTTACTTTGAAATTATAATCAGACACTCCAACGCCCCCCCCCCCCAAAAAAAAATCGGCCGTGAAAAAGGCAGCATCCGCCAAAAGGCGCGCTGTTTGCATCCCTGCATAGAATGCAAAGATATTGTTATTATCTACAATGTATCTATTTGCTGGGGACGTTCGTGAACATCAAAGCTGCCACTTCGGGTCATTTTGAAAGTGAGTGCAATGTAGAATGTAGAAAACTGTGTCACAACATGCCTGTCATGTCAACTTTTTTTTTGGTTTGTTTGTTTTATTGATGGGGTTGTCCCCGAGGATTTTTTTTCAGCAGAGATAAAAACCAGAGGGGGGGATGATCCCCCCCCATCCCCCCCAGCAAATCGCACCCAGTATATATGTATGTATATATGAGTGTTTAGTCTACGTCTAGTTCTTATCTAGAGTGTTTATACTGTTTATATTGTCTGTTTGAGTGTTTAATCTTTGTCTAGTTCTTATCTAGTGTTTACACTGTTTATATTGTCTGAGTGTTTAGTCTATGTCTAGTTCTTATCTAGTGTTTATACTGTTTATTTATACTGTTTATATTGTTTGTGGCGGCACAGTGGTGTAGTGGTTAGCGCTGTCGCCTCACAGCAAGAAGGTCCTGGGTTCGAGCCCCGGGGCCGGCGAGGGCCTTTCTGTGTGGAGTTTGCATGTTCTCCCCGTGTCCGCGTGGGTTTCCTCCGGGTGCTCCGGTTTCCCCCACAGTCCAAAGACATGCAGGTTAGGTTAACTGGTGACTCTAAATTGACCGTAGGTGTGAATGTGAGTGTGAATGGTTGTCTGTGTCTATGTGTCAGCCCTGTGATGACCTGGCGACTTGTCCAGGGTGTACCCCGCCTTTCGCCCGTAGTCAGCTGGGATAGGCTCCAGCTTGCCTGCGACCCTGTAGAAGGATAAAGCGGCTAGAGATAATGAGATGAGATGAGATATTGTTTGTCTGAGTGTTTAGTCTATGTCTAGTTCTTATCTAGAGTGTTTATATTGTTTGTTTGTTTTTTCAATTATTATATTTTTATTTATTGCATTGCCTGTTTGCACCGTGGGTCAGAGAGGACTGAAATTTCATCTGTGCTGTATGTCGAGCATGTATAGCATATTTGACAATAAAGTTGACTTGACTTGATAAGAGAAGTCTATATGCCTGCATGTTCATTCACCAAAAGTGCTTTCGTTCAAACCAAAACAAACTACAGGTACAGGTTGGTTGCACTTCTTTTTGTGTAATTTGGCTTCTCCTCCAAAGGTATTCTGGGAAAAAATGTAAATAAGCATTTTATAAACACTGATATCACATTAATGTCACTGTAATAAATGCGACAAGGTGTGTTTTTGCCTTTTGCTACTTATGAGAGAGGACACAGGTCCATAAACATAACTCATGTTATTTGATATTTCAGAAAACATGTCTGACTGAAAAAGAACTTTCACAGACATTTGCTGTCTAGTCACAACAGCACTGTAACTAAAAAAAAATTATCTGTCAGGCTCAGAGGACACTAAATTCTGCCAACCACTCTGGGGTGAAGTGATAATGTTGAAAGTGAAAGTGATGGTGTACTTCAAGATGGTTTCCTCACAGTTATCCGTCTTTTTAGCCTCAAGTTGCCCATTAGATTCGGCAACACCTTCATATTCATATTATTTTAACCTCTAAAATATTTAGCAACCTGGGCCTGGCCGTACTGTGGCTGGATCTCACCAACGCCTACGGTTCAATACTGCATAAGCTGATAGAAGTGGCACTCGACAAGCACCACGTTCCACAGAAGGTGCAATATCTCATCTTGGACTACTACAGAAAGTTCAGCCTGAGGGTATCCGCTGGTCTTACAACATCTGACTGACACCAGCTTGAAGTGGGGATGATCACTGGCTGCACCATCTCAGTGACCCTGTTCACCTTAGCAATGAACATGCTGGTCAAGTCAGCAGAACCAGAGTGTCAAGGCCCTCTCAGCAAGTCAGGCATGAGACAGCTACCCATAAAAGCCTTCATGGACGACATCACGGTAACAACAACAGCCATGCCTGGAGCCAGGCGGATCCTTCAGGGGTTGGCGAAGCTCATGTCTTGGGCCCGCATGAGCTTCAAACCCACCAAATCCCGTTCTTTGGTCCTCAAAAAAGGGAAGGTCACGGATAGATTCTGCTTCTGGGAGGAGACCAAATTCCGTCGGTTATGGAAAAACCAGTGAAAAGCCTCGGGAAAGTATTCAACTGTAGCCTGAAGGATACAGATTCCATCAAGGCAACCAACACCAACCTGGAGGGATGGTTGAAGGTGGTAGACAAGTCTGGTATCCCTGAGCAATTCAAGGCATGGGTTTACCAGCACGGGATCCTCCCAAGAATCCTCTGGCCCTTGCTCATCTATGAGGTGCCTATGACTGCAGCAGAGCGATTTGAGAACAAGGTAAGCAGCTATCTCCGCAGGTAGCTAGGTTTGCCACGCAGCCTGTGCAGCATTGCTCTGTACAGGAACACCAATAAGGTCAGGCTCCCTCTCAGCTCAATCAGGGAGGAGTTCATCGTGGCTCAAGCGAGAGAACATCTGCAGTACACCACATCAGGAGACAGCAAAGTAACCGGGGCAGAGATTGTTGTAAAGACAGGGAGGAAGTGGAAGGCAGGTGAGGCAGTGCAGCAGGCAGAAGCTCGCCTACAGCAGAAGGTCCTTTTTGGGAGCGTGGCTTGTGGCAGAGGTGGGCTTGAATGTTTTCCATTGACCTGATTTAACACCGCCAGTGAGAAAGAGAGGCGAATGTTAGTTCAGGAAGAGGTGCGCTCCGCAGTGGAGAAAGAAAGAACGTCTAGTGCCGTGGCAATGAGACAGCAGGGTGCCTGGATGAAGTGGGAACAGGCGATGGAGCGGAATGTCACCTGGCAGGACATCTGGAAGTGGAACACCCAGAGGATCAAGTTTCTGATCCAGGGGGTTTACAATGTCATCCCCAGCCCCTCCAACCTGTTCAAATGGGGCAAGGTTGAAACACCAGCTTGTCCACTTTGCTCTAAAACTGGGACCCTTGAGCACATCCTAAGCAGCTGCACCAAGGTACTGGGAGAAGGTCGCTATCGTTGGAGACACGATCAGGTCCTCAAATCCATCGCCGAGGCAATCAGCAAGGGGATCAGTGATGGCAGGCGTACCAACACCACAGCCAGAACTATCCAGTTTGTGAAGGCAGGAGAGCAGCTAAATAACAGACCCAAGAACTGCCCAGGAGGTCTGCTTTCCACAGCATGAGACTGGGTCATGTCAGTTGACATAGAAAGGCAGCTGAAGATTTCAGCTTATATCACCTAGACCGTGCTGAGACCAGACATCATCTTGGTGTCAAATGCCATGAGACAGCTGATCCTCTTGGAGCTGACCGTGCCCTGGGAAGAGAGGATGGAGGAGGCACAGGAGAGGAAGAGGGCAAAATATCAGGAGCTTGTGGAGGACTGCCACAGGAACGGGTGGAGGACCAGGTGCATGCCAGTGGAGGAGGGCTGTCGGGGGTTTGCAGGCCATTCCCTCAGCAAGGCCTACGGAATCCTGGGGATCATGGGTCAAAGCAGGAGAAGGGCCATTAACAATAACATGGAGGCGGCAGAAAAGGCATCCAGATGGCTCTGGCTGAAGAGGGGTGACAAGTGGGGGTCGTAGTATGCCACTTGGACACAGACCGGGGCTTAATCAACCCCGGTCGGGTCACCTGGCTGAGGGTGTCTATTGTAAGACCTGAAACACCCGATGAAGCCAGGATACAACACTGATGATGTGTCCAAGTTCGGGCATCGGAAGATGTATGTCTCTCATCTCATCTCATTATCTGTAGCCGCTTTATCCTTCTACAGGGTCGCAGGCAAGCTGGAGCCTATCCCAGCTGACTACGGGCGAAAGGCGGGGTACACCCTGGACAAGTCGCCAGGTCATCACAGGGCTGACACATAGACACAGACAACCATTCACACTCACATTCACACCTACGGTCAATTTAGAGTCACCAGTTAACCTAACCTGCATGTCTCTGGACTGTGGGGGAAACCGGAGCACCCGGAGGAAACCCACGCGGACACGGGGAGAACATGCAAACTCCGCACAGAAAGGCCCTCGCCGGCCCCGGGGCTCAAACCCAGGACCTTCTTGCTGTGAGGCGACAGCGCTAACCACTACACCACCGTGCCGCCCGCGAAGATGTATGTATCACAGCAAAAAAAATCAACAGTATGTTGAAGTTATTTTACACTGAGAGGTAAACATGGTCAAATAAAAGTGTTACAAAACAATTTTTTTTGTTTTTTTTAGAAATATATTTGTTAATGAATTAACGTTTTATATCCTCAGTAACTATTTTACCATATGCCTGCATGTTCATTCATCAAAAGTGTTTTTGTTCAAACCTAAACCCTGTTTCTTTATCTCATTCAAACCAAAAGACAGTTTGGGCCCCATCTTCATTCATTCATTCTCCATACTGGTTATCTATTGCAGGTTGTGGGTGAGCTGGAGCCAATGCCAGCTGACATTGGGCAAGAGGCAGGGTACACCCTGGACAGGTCACCATATCGATTGCACTGCTTACACAGACAGACAGACAAACGGACTCTCACATTCACATCTAGGGGTAATATAGAGCAGCCAGTTGACTTAATCCTCATTGATCTAATCTGTTGTTGGACTGTGGGATGAAAGCAGAGCACCTGAAGGAAACCCATGCAGGCACGGGGAGAACACGCAAACTCCACACAGAAAGGCAGTGGTCAATCAGCAGGTTCCAGTATCAAACTTGCTTGTTGTGAAGTAATATATCAGGAGCTTGTGGAGGACTGCCACAGGAACGGGTGGAGGACCAGGTGCATGCCAGTGGAGGAGGGCTGTCGGGGGTTTGCAGGCCATTCCCTCAGCAGGGCCTATGGAATCCTGGGGATCATGGGTCAAAGCAGGAGAAGGGCCATTAACAATAACATGGAGGCAGCAGAAAAGGCATCCAGATGGCTCTGGCTGAAGAGGGGCAACAAGTGGGGGTCGTAGTATGCCACTTGGACACAGACCGGGGCTTGATCAACCCCCGTCGGGTCACCTGGCTGAGGGTGTCTGTTGTAAGACCCGATACACCCGATGAAGCCAGGATACAACACTGATGATGTGTCCGAGTTCGTGCATCGGAAGAAGTATGTATCACAGCAAAAAAATCAACAATATGTTGAAGTTATTTTACACTGAGAGGTAAACATGGTCAAATAAAAGTGTTACAAAACAAGTTTTTTTTTGTTTTTTTTTAGAAATACATTTGTTAATGCATTAACGTTTTATATCCTCAGTAACTGCTTTACCATATGCCTGCATGTTCATTCATCAAAAGTGTTTTTGTTCAAACCAAAGCCCTGTTTCTTTATATCATTCAAACCAAAAGACAGTTTGGGCCCCATCTTCATTTATTCATTCTCCATACTGGTTATCTATTACAGGTTGTGGGTGAGCTGGAGCCAATACCAGCTGACATTGGGCAATAGGCAGGGTACACCCTGGACAGGTCACCATATCGATTGCACTGCTTACACAGACAGACAGACAAATGGACTCTCACATTCACATCTAGGGGTAATATAGAGCAGCCAGTTGACTTAATCCTCATTGATCTAATCTGTCGTTGGACTGTGGGATGAAAGCAGAGCACATGAAGGAAACCCATGCAGGCACAGGGAGAACATGCAAAGTCCACACAGAAAGGCAGTGGTCAATCAGCAGGTTCCAGTATCAAACTTGCTTGTTGTGAAGTCACAACAAGAGCCAAGGCCAGGGAGCAGACGAACAGGCTAAACCAACTGTCTGCTACCTGCACAGAGTCATCACTCAGGGTCCACTACATCAAGCTTGTGTCTGTTCCCCGAGCTCAACAAAAAGGTAGAAATATTCAGAGAGTTTGTTCCAGTAACCTAATCAATATAAAATTAGATCATACTGACTGTACAGCCGCTGCCAGCACCTTTGATCTAAAGGTGGGGCTATTAAATATTAGATCTCTTACATCTAAAGCGCTAATGGTTAATGAACTTATTACTGATCAGGAGTTTAATGTACTGTGTTTAACAGAAACATGGATTAAGCTAAATAAATATATAGCATTAAATGAAGCGAGTCCTCCTGGATACACCAGCCTCGTCTAACTGGCAGAGGAGGAGGCATCACGGTTATTTATAATGATTATCTAGGTGTAACACACAAACCTGGTTATAAATTTAATACATTTAAGTTCTTTATACTAATATAAAGAAAAATAGGTCTACCCAGTTAATTCCGTTGCTTGTTGGTTACAGGCCCCCGGGGCCATATTCTGAGTTTCTTTCTGAATTTGCAGATTTTATCCCAGACCTGGTTATTTCCTTAGACAAAGCTTTAGTTGTGGGGTCTTTTAATATTCACTTTGATAACCCAGAAGACCCTTTGAAAACAGCGACAACTTACTGTTGTCCATTTTAGATTCAGTAAGGGTTAATCAGAATGTCATAGGACCGACCCATAATGGTGGTCACACCCTCGATCTAATACTAACATTTGGGTTAAACGTAGAAAATATAGTCACACTTCCACAGTCTGAAGTTATCTCAGATCATTATCTCATCTCATTCAAAATATGTCTGAGTAATAATATATGCACCTCACCACACTACTGTATTAAATGTACATTCATGTCAACTATTGCACAGAGCTTTATAAGTGATCTCCCAGAGTTATCAACTTTGATTGGGTCACTGTCAGTCCCTGCAGGCAACTGAATGCTTAGAGTCAACATTCCTCCATACCTTAGATAATGTAGCGCCTCTTAAAAGGAAAATGGTCAGAGACAAAAAATTAGCACCCTGGTATAATGATGACACTCGCACTTTAAAACAGACCACTTGAAAATTGGAATGTAAATGGCGTCAAACAAAATTGGTAGCGTTCAAATTAGCGTGGAAGAAGAGCTTCCTGGACGGTACGGTGGTGTAGTGGTTAGCGCTGTCGCCTCACAGCAAGAAGGTCCGGGTTCGAGCCCCATGGCCGGCGAGGGCCTTTCTGTGCGGAGTTGGCATGTTCTCCCCGTGTCCGCGTGGGTTTCCTCCGGGTGCTCCGGTTTCCCCCACAGTCCAAAGACATGCAGGTTAGGTTAATTGGTGACTGTAAATTGACCGTAGGTGTGAATGTGAGTGTGAATGGTTGTCTGTGTCTATGTGTCAGCCCTGTGATGACCTGGCGACTTGTCCAGGGTGTACCCCGCCTTTCGCCTGTAGTCAGCTGGGATAGGCTCCAGCTTGCCTGCGACCCTGTAGAACAGGATAAAGCGGCTAGAGATAATGAGATGAGATGAGAAGAGCTTCCTGAAGTACAGAAAAGCTCTTAGTACTGCTAGATCAACATACTGTATCTCATCTCATCTCATTATCTCTAGCCGCTTTATCCTTCTACAGGGTCGCAGGCAAGCTGGAGCCTATCCCAGCTGACTATGGGCGAAAGGCGGGGTACACCCTGGACAAGTCGCCAGGTCATCACAGGGCTGACACATAGACACAGACAACCATTCACACTCACATTCACACCTACGGTCAATTTAGAGTCACCAGTTAACCTAACCTGCATGTCTTTGGACTGTGGGGGAAACCGGAGCACCCGGAGGAAACCCACGCGGACACGGGGAGAACATGCAAACTCCGCACAGAAAGGCCCTCGCCGGCCCCGGGGCTCGAACCCAGGACCTTCTTGCTGTGAGGCGATAGCGCTAACCACTACACCACCGTGCCGCCCCTACATACTGTATCTCTCCTCCCTAATAGAAAATAACAAAAATAATCCTAGATTTCTATTTAATACTGTAGCAAAATTAACCAGGAATAAGTCCATTATAGACACATGCACACCTGCAGTATGTAGTAGCAACGACTTCATGGATTTTTTTTAATGACAAAATTGAGAATATCCGACAAAAAATTCAAACTACTAATTTAAGGTCAGACAATGTAAAGCTGTGTTCACATATATACCGGTACGATAGTGGTATAACTGTATCGATACAAAGTATACCGGTACAGTTTAGTGCATCTGTCCACACTAGCTAATATAATATAAAACTAATGTTTGCGGTTTTCTTTCACGGTAGTTGAAATGCACGTGCGCGAAATGTTTCCGTGGTTACCGAGTAACTTCCTTCCGAGAATATGGCAGATGAAACAATGTGTATGTGCTTTTTGTTGTCAATGTACAGACCGTATTTCTGGTGGTCATTTATTCAGTCGAATCGTATAAAACGCGCGAGGCAGTTGAGAAAGAAACAAAGAAAACGAATCTCCCTTTCTCCCCCCTCACTTTCTCCCTCTTCCCTTCTCTTCCCCTCCATTTCTCCCTCTTTCCTTCTCTTCCCCTCCCTTTCTCTCCCTTTTCCCCTCTTCCTCCTTTCTTCCTCCCTCCCCCCCTTCTTTGCTCCATGTAGCTCCACGGTCGTTTTGAGCCATTTCGACGTTTTATTTACAGTTGGAAAGCACGTGCGTATTGTATTGTATGAATAACCCGGAAGAAGTAGGAATGGTTCATTGCGCATGCGCATTATATTTGTATCGATACAGAACCGCTTCATCTGTCCACACTACAGCGAAGCGTTACAGTACCGATACTGTACCGGTACGAAACCCATACATTTGTGGGTTTCGTACCGATACAGTTATACTGCTACAGTACCGGTATAGTTACTAGTGTGGACAGGTGTTGCGGTACGAAAGTAGTATCATATCGGTACAAAATCCCTAGTGTGGACAGGATATAAGTGACCCTGTAGTTAACAATATAACTGTATCAGATTATCAATTAGAATGTTTTACTCCCCTACAAGAAACTGAATTACTTTCATTAATCTCGGCATCAAAAGCCTCAACTTGTGTACTAGATCCCTTACCTACACGTCAATTCAAACAGATAATACCTGAAGTAATTGAACCGCTTCTAAAAATAATAAATTATTCTCTTAGGATTGGCTATGTACCCAAATCCTTTAAACTAGCAGTTATCAAACTCCTGATTAAAAACCTGACCTTGATCCCTGTCAGCTGACCAATTATCGGCCAATATCAAACCTCCCCTTTATCTCCAAGATCCTTGAAAAAGCCGTGGCACAGCAGTTATGCTCATATTTACATAGGAATAACATCCATGAAATGTATCAGTCAGGATTTAGACCTCATCATAGCACAGAGACAGCTCTGGTTAAAGTAGTAAACGGCCTACTGTTGGCGTCTGATCAGGGCTGTGTCTCGCTGCTTGTGTTGTTTGACCTTAGTGCAGCATTTGATACCATTGGGAGTTAAGGGAACGGCCCTCTCCTGGCTCAGCTCTTATTTAACTGATCGCTATCAGTATGTTGATTTAAATGGTGATTTTTCTAGACATACTGAGGTAAAGTTTGGTGTTCCACAAGGAACTTCTGTCTTGGGTCCACTGCTTTTTTTTTATATATGTTACCTCTGGGTGATATTATTCGTAAACATTGTATTAGTTTCCACTGTTATGCTGATGACACACAGTTGCATGTTTCTGCAAAATCTGATGAGAGACACCAGCTTAATAGAATTGAGGAACGTGTGAAGTACATTAGACACTGGATGCTTATTAACTTCCTTCTGCTTAACTCTGACAAGACTGAAGTACTTGTACTAGGACCACTTGCAGCTAGAAGTAAGTTTTCTGATTACACAGTAACTCTGGATGGCCTTTCTGTTTCTTCATGTGCAGCAGTAAAAGACCTCAGAGTGATTATTGACCCCAGTCTTTCATTCGAAACTCACATTGATAACATTACCGGGATAGCTTTCTTTCATCTCAGAAATATTGCTAAGATAAGAAATTTAATGTCACTACATGATGCAGAAAAACTAGTTCATGCTTTTGTTACCTCCAGGTTGGATTATTGTAATGCCTTATTCAACAAGTGCATAAACTGTCATGCTCCGCCCCGGACATCCACTCCGGAGATTACGGATCTCTCACGCCAGCGCTGATCCGGATCCGGGACAGGAATTCCTTCTCTCCTGAACTCACTTCCTGGTTTTTACTGTTGCTTATTTAAGGGCCGTTCTCAGACTCTGACTTTGCCAGAACGTTTCGTTTGATTCTCTAGCCGTTTTAGTGCCTCACCTGCTTCTCATGGTTTTTCTCTCTAGCGACTTTTTCTTGTTCATGGTTTTTGTACTAGCGTTCTTCTGGTTCATGGTTTTTTACACTAAGGGTCTTTCCTTGTTCATGGTTTTTTGCACTAGCGTTTTTGTCTTTGCCTCTCTCATGTTTTTGTCAAGACGTTTGTCTCATTTTGTCCGGACTATTTTTGCCATTTGTTTTTTGTCCTGTTTGTTTACCTTTTTGCCACGCCCTTTCTTCGCTGAATTAAATCATATTATTTATTGGATTACTGTCTCTGTTCTGCTCTTGGATCCTAACTTCACCACACCTCCATCAATCCTAACATAAACAAGCTCTAGTTAGTTCAAAATGCAGCAGCAAGAGTCCTTACTAGAACTAGAAAATATGACCACATCACCCCGTCTTATCCACACTGCATTGGCTCCCAATCAAATTTCATATTGATTATAAAATACTGTACTACTATTGACCTTTAAAGCACTGAATGGTCTCGTGCCACGGTACCTGAGTGAACTTCTGGTCCTCTATGACCTGCCACGCCTACTTAGATCAAAAGGTGCAGGCTATCTGCTGGTACCTCGTATAGTGAAGGCTACATCAGGGGGCAGAGCCTTTTCTTACAAAGCCCCACAGTTATGGAACAGCCTTCCAAGTAATGTTCGGGAATCAGACACCGTCTCAGCGTTTAAGTCTAGGCTGAAAACATATCTGTTTAGTCAAGCCTTTTGTTAATGGTGTTTATGAGCTAAAGGAGTAGATCTGGAGGGTCCTCAGACATAGTGTTTTGATAAACTGGGATGTATGGATGCTGTCAGTCCCCCACTCGCTTGCTCACTCGAGTTTGTTGACGGTGTAGTGGCTGGCTGCTTTATGTCCCGGGGCTCCCTCATGCCTGTGTTACCTTCTGGCTCTCCCCTTTTAGTTATGCTGTCATAGTTAGTTTTGCCGGAGTCCCTGCTTGTACTCAGTGCAATATGTATACAGTTCCTATTTATTCAGGTGACACTGGCCATACCTAACAACCTGTGTTTGTCCCTCTCCCCCCCCCATCTGTCCCTCTGAGTTACATGTCGGTCCTGGGATCAAGATGCTGACCTCTTCTGCTCCTCGGACCTGCCTGATCCATGCTGGTGCCCTGTGTCTGGTTGGAGTCTTATCGCATCACTCCTGTGGAGGATGGCCCCATGTGGACAGTTGAAAGTCACACTTGGAGGACGCTCTGGACACTTACAGTAATGCTTTTATGGCTGAGGACTACGGTTGACTTGATAACTTTAGGACTGTAGTTGTCATGAACAGTTTTGCACTCAAGTTTCCATCAATGAAGAGTTTATAACATCAACAAAACTAACTTCATGTTAAAACTGTTAATGTTATAGTCATGTTGTCTGTTGTTGCCCAAATGAGGATGGGTTCCCTTTTGAGTGTGGTTCCTCTCGAGGTTTCTTCCTCATGTTGTCTGAGGGAGTTTTTCCTTGCCACCGTCACCATAGGCTTGCTCATTGGGGATAGATTAGGGATAAAATTAGCTCATGTTTTAAGTCATTAAAATTCTGTAAAGCTGCTTTGCGACAATGTTTATTGTTAAAAGCACAATACAAATAAACTTGTCTTGACAACAAGCAGTTAACCACTGCACCACTGATACTATCTGTGCCCTCAGGGGAAGAGTATGTTTATATTGCAATACATTAGCAATAGCATTTTGGAAATATTTTTCTATTTTAAAACAGTGTTTCTCAACCATTGGGCCACGGCTCATTAGTGGGCCACAAATTTTTTTTCAAGTTGAAGTTAATTTTTTTTATTTGTAGTAGGGTACAATTGCTGGGTTGCATCCGACATCACATCTGTCTCATTAAGCTGCAGTCACACTACAGCTCGCAATGGGTTATCACTGAAAGTGAGGCATTTTGGTGGCAATATACACGGGAGCTTAAAGTTGTGGTCACGCAGCAGGCGAACACTTGACTCACGCATTTGCGTGCTTTAACCTGGCACAGCTCGAGTGGCCACGCGCACTCATGGAGCACGCTGTGCATGCGCTTGGGACCCAGTCGTTATAGAAAACACCTGATACTGAGCACAATCAGCATGCACAGATACTGAAGCTGTTTTTACAGAGGCTTTGTATTATCACAGTCATGTTTGTTTCTAGCCATGTCTATAACACTGTTTAAATATTCTGCTTTCTGTTTTGCTTTTGTAAATATCACGCCTGCTAATAAACACTCTTCCTGCACTTAGATCCATCTATCTTACCGCCATCTATCTTAATGTCCTGATCCCCAGATCTTTAACTCAGACATATGTAAAAAGTTGTACACCTCCATGCTCTTCCAGGTTTTCATCTGTTTGTCTATGTAGAATGATATCTGCAGCACCAGGTAGTTTGAGATGTCGGGGAACTCAACAGATGGATAATTTTCCCAACTCCTTGGAAAAATTCTTCTTTGTTAATGTACAAAGATCTCTCTCATTGAGTGGTTTCATATCCACTTCTTTTGAATGTACTTCTTGGTTTTAATAACTTGCTTGTTTGCTGTACACAAATATGGCAATAAGTTCTTGTGTTAATCGACCAGACTCCACTTTTGGATCATTAATCCCTTTTGGCTGAGAATGCCCCGCATGCATGGTTTTATGTTGGCTGCTGGCACATCCATACAGTTTTAAAAACAATACCTACAATTAAAAATAGTTTGTTTTTATTGCATTTATTTAATTCTTGAGCTCCCATCTGTAACAGGGAGTGATGTTGCATTCCATTAATACACTTTACAATAGATTATTAGATTCTAATAGAATAGATAAGCCAAAATAATTGGGGATCTTTTTTAATGGGCCCCAACTCGTTACAAGTATGAACAGGTGGGCCTCAAGGCAGAAAAGGTTGAGAACCCCTGTTTTAAAAGTAATTTCAGAGTGGTATTCTCTGGGTTTGTGGAACATCCATTGCTGAATAGTTTAAAGAACATTGAAAGTTCAAATCATATAGCATGTTCATTCTGTATTGCCATGAATACAAACTGTTCTCTGCAACATTCAAAATAAAATAACTGGTTAAAAAAATAAATTACTTTAATTGGTTTTACTATATTTCCTTATAAAAGTTCCATTAAAATTTCCATTACACTATCAAAAATAGGGGTACAGTAGGAGTCTATTTTTGTCCCACAAGGTACAGTCTACACTAATGTACCCCCTAGGGTTCATTATTGGAACTCAAGTCAACTATGTGTACCTTTTTAGGGCCAAAAAGGTACATACATGTTCCCAAACAGTATATAAAGGGTACAAATAAGTACCCTAGAGGTTACTGCCCCAGTGACAAGCCATTGTACCCCTAAAGGTACATTAATGTACTTTATTTTTTGAGAGTGTATGGAGCTGTGTTGGTACCTTCAGTCTGGGCTCCAGTCCATTCCAGTAGGCCATGGTATCCAAGAGCTCCTGGGCTTCCTGGTGCCGTCCGTTGGCTATCAGATAGAACGGTGTCTCAGGGAACTTCCAGCAGTACAGGAGAAAAGGAGAGGTGCTGAGGGTAAGAATGACCTGATAGAGCCACCAGACTCGGACCAAGTAACCCACCAGTGCTACCACCATGACGCCTACCGCAAATGCTGCGTGCACGTGCATGGACGTCCATGTCCGTACTTTGATGCCTGTGAATTCCGTAACGTACACAAAAACCACAACTAGATAGCCACTTGACACCTGCCAACACAGGGAGATATAAGAGTAGGAAAGATGAAGAGGGGAGGGTATCTCAAAACAGGAAAATGAGAGCTTTTCTTATGATGAAACCATTTGCACAAATATTGCCTCACACATATACACTTTAGCTCACAATTTCATTGATGAGTTACATATATCTAGTTTCATTGTGCTTTTGTGTAGATTTTTACTTAGACAAAAAATCTACATAAATAGTCAATAATGCATGCACATATACATACTTAGTCAGTGGCGTGCACAGATAGACACGAGGTGGTGCTCAAGCACCTGCCCCTCTGCCCTCTGTCCAAAAAAGTGCCCTAGAAAAGCCGCGGCATTAAAAGCGTGTGTGAAAATAATGTCCCGATGTGTGCCCCCTCCGCACACACACCGGACATCTGTCTCTCTTGCTCTGTCACGTGAACAAGCGTGCAGTGCATTCAATGTGAGGTTGCAGCAGCATAGCGTCCTGGAAGCCACGGCCTTGTCGTAGCACAGACAACACATCAGGCAGTCAGTCAGCTCTTCCCCTGCCCCACCAGCCAGGTAATACATGAATCGAGTGAAAATGTATTGTTTGCCCTCTAAGCCCAAGCTGTAATTATTTTGTCATGAAGTAGCCCGTCGCATACAGAAACAACTGCACATAAGTATTATATTTTTTGCTAGACCATTTTCAGATTTAGGAAAACAAAAAATTATTTTTCTATTTTGTTCAACTAGAGATTCCTGGCAAAGTCAAAAAGCCTTGATGTAATAAATTAACATTAAGTGGTTGTTTTACACCTTTAAAAACTAAAACAGGTCAGTGGCGACCCGAACACAAGAGGAGGGTTAAATCTCAGACTTTTATAATAAGGTGTTCCACATGCACAAAAAAGTGCCCTTTTTTTCCCCCCAGAGCACTTGCCCCCCAAAATGTCTGTGCACGCCACTGTACTTAGTTATAGTATTCACAGACAACCATTAGCAAGCCATGTTTTGCAAAGTCCAGATTGTAGAATTTTATGATCGGGCTCAATGAACCAACCAAATAATAAGACATAGGTGAAATTGGGTTAATAAGCCCATTTGCATCTAGATCAAAATGCCTTTAAACCATAAGAGATATTCAGTCAGATATATCTAATGTTGTGACTGGTACTGTACGGTTTAACCAATAAACAACTATATTCTCCTTACATCTGTGGCTCCTTTTCATAATTCAAACAATTTCATATGCAGCTAACAGTAAAATGTGTGACTATGACAGCTTGCGTTCAGAAACCTAGATTTTAGATAAACATCAACAGAGGGCTACAGTATGTCCACATTACAGTATAGCCACAATTTGGGCTACATTTCCTGCACTTATCAATTTACACCATTACATTTCACTTTTCCAGATGGACTTATCTTCTAATTATTTTACCCAAGTACTCTTCTTCTGATGGTGTTTTTGCCAGAATGGGAATCAAATTTCCATGTGGCAGTGGATGATGGTGGCTCATTTTATCATGACCTGTTTTTCCCCCCTTTTTGGCCAATAAACTGCTATCATACCCAAGTTATAATACTATAAACATAGTCTCTACAGTGTTCTAGACATTCAGTTCACACTGATTTGACAGAATAGTCAAGAGTGCATCTTCTGTCCTGTTTTTCCTCTGTAATGAGCTCCCATGAGTTGTTCAGCTGGCCTGTGTTAGCTAGGCCATATGCTTAGCTGCACTGGAGATAAATAGCATTGCATACATTTCTATCAAGGTGGTTTATCCAAATAATTTTACCTTACCAGGGTCTCTAAGTTATTAAAAATATATCTGCTTGATTTATTATGTAAAGCGAGATATACAAACAGTTTAATGCTTTATGCAGATGTTTACATATCTGTCCAAGAACAGATGCCTGACTCTTCCATGTTTTCATTTCTAAAATGGGGTGTAGGGGTTTTGGGGCGTGTCTATAAAAACAAGAGTGCTCTGAGAGCACAATATCCCCCGCTGGCAACTATGCCATAACTCTGGTAAAATGCGATTGAATTGAACGAAACTGCAATATGCATATTACCAACATATAACAAATAATCATGTCAAGTTTCATGAAATTCCTTCAAAAATTGTGAGAGGAGTTGATTTCAGAAGGCAAGTACCCTTCCTGGGATGGACAGATGGACAGACATCGCCATGACATAATCCCCCTTCAGCCTTTTGGCCAGCGGGGGATAAAAATAAACTGACAGGAGGCCCATGTAAACACAACCAAGAACTCTGCACCAGCATTCCAAGCATGTTTTCTTTAGCTACATGCTGTCAATTATTAAAACAATAATTGACATTCACTGACAAACAATAACTTACAAAAAACAATTATTTTTATCTGGTTCTACATACTGTATCTTCCAAGATATTTATATTACTGAAAAAAAAGTTTTTTTGATGTTCACTTCAAGGAAAAACAGGGTCTCATTATAAGACTCTTACCATGGCGAGCAGGAAGCGCATTACAATGAAAATGTAATAGTTTCCTGTAAATGCCACAGTCATGCCGAATGCAAACTGAGCCACACTGGTGACCATCAGAATGGGACGTCTGCCAACCCTGGAAAAAGACAAAGAAAAACAGAGACTTATGTAATATTATGTTGTTATATCTGGCACTTAATGACCCTGCTGAAAAGACGTAGTTTGTGGCAACTAAAATTCGCTAAAAAATTATACAGTTATTCATTCATCTACAACCTGAGGTTAGAATATACCCAGGATGAGACACATTCACACCTCGGAGCCAATTCACTTAGTCCTGGAGAGCATGGACATGTAAAACTTTGCACGAGACAGGTGCAGCACAGGATTGAAACAAGGGTCCTGGAGCCATCAGGTAGCAATGCTACTCACTGTATCTCCTTGGTGCAAAACTGTATAAAGTACTTGTTTCATAATAATTACCTGAAACACCCCAGAAATATGTATGCATGCACATATTGGTCCTAGTGGTGCACATAGAGAAATACTGTGGCAAACACATCCTTACACGGTTCACATCTAAAAGAAGGGTCAGGGACTAGGAGACAAACAGACGTACCTATGATGTCAAGCATACCTATCAGCGATGTCTCCAAACAGCAGTGCTCCAATCAAGACTCCCAGCATAAAGGTAGGCTGTATAAGCTTGGCAAGCCATTCCTTCTCACACACCAGATCCCATTCTGTTACAATACTCTGTTCCACCTGGCTATGGTCAAACGCATAACCACTGCATGATTCCACAGATTTATTGCCAATAAATTCATACTGAAAATCTTGTGTATAGTGACGCAGCATTTTACGACAGGGTCCGAGTTCCCACTGCTCTCCGTTAACTGTCTGCACCACCACTGGCCCATTTCCAGGAGTATAAAATGGCCAGATCTCCTCCAGTGAGCTTGCGGAGTGGTTTCTGTACAGGACATCAGTGATGTTCCAAGGAGCATCGCAAAGAAACTTTGGTGTCTCCACCAGGAAAACAGAGGCCAGGTAGTGAATCCCACACGATATGGCCTGGAAAACAGCTGCAAAGTAGAGGCAGGCCTGAAACCTAGTAAATGAGGAAGTAATGTCAGTATGCTGTATCTCACTGTGTTTAACCTTCAGCAAAATGCAATTAACAGCTGGCCATAAAAATCTACTGGTTTATAATGTTCAAGACAAGTTTGGGGATGAAAACGCTACTCCTTATAATTTACACTGGTTCATCAAAACAAGAAGAAAAGATTTTAAGGAAAAATCTGTACATTTTTAATGATAGCTACCTAAAGCTTAGAGAAGCAGCCTTGCACTGAAAAAGTGTATTTGAGTAGTCGCTGAAGTAACATAATGTTCTGAACGAGTCTCATTCACCTTCCAGCTTTAGTTATGGCAGTCTACTTTTGTGGATTATATCAACTTGAAATTACACATCGTTGCTTTAAACTTATTTCAGTCCAAGTGTGTCAATTAAGTTTCTTTGTGCATCTGACGTCATGATGAGCACGTCTTTTCCAGATTTTTACTCCTGCAACTGATCTGCTGTTTTCTTTTGTCAAGATGACACAGGAAGAAGGTAAGTCTAATGTAAGACAAAATAATATTTTTGATCAAATGTTAGATGTAAGGTGGTGTAGTGGTTAGCGCTGTCGCCTCACAGCAAGAAGGTCCGGGTTCGAGCCCCGTGGCCGGCAAGGGCCTTTCTGTGCGGAGTTTGCATGTTCTCCCCGTGTCCGCGTGGGTTTCCTCCGGGTGCTCCGGTTTCCCCCACAGTCCAAAGACATGCAGGTTAGGTTAACTGGTGACTCTAAATTGACTGTAGGTGTGAATGTGAGTGTGAATGGTTGTCTGTGTCTATGTGTCAGCCCTGTGATGACCTGGCGACTTGTCCAGGGTGTATCCCGCCTTTCGCCCGTAGTCAGCTGGGATAGGCTCCAGCTTGCCTGCGACCCTGTAGAACAGGATAAAGCGGCTAGAGATAATGAGTTGAGATGAGATGTTAGATGTAAAGTGAGCCTTCTGAATTGGTTAAATTGTGTTGGTTTTGTGAAAAATGCGTTATACCTTTATGTTTAGTCTACTGACATGTAACACTTCTAGTCATGTTAATAGGTCAGTGATACTTTAGCTGGTCAGTAGTAGCATTAAAATCACTACAGTGCCTTGCTGCTATGCTAATTTGAATGACGGTAGCGACATTGGTCCAGGAACTAGCTAAATAATGTTATCACAATCAGTTGGTAACTTTGTTCGCTCAGGAACAGGTAGGTTAGTAATTTGCGGGCAGGATTCTTATTGTTGAATAACTAACTGAAAGTTGTGCGTTTATGCTGTGTACTGGTGTAGCTACTTACAGTACTTGCATTCTAGTAGCTATTAGCTGCAAAACTAAACTTGGTAAGGCATACTGTAGCTTGTCACCAAGCCAGTCACAGGTACACGTACTATTCATACCACTTTGGGGTATGAATAGTGTGTCAAAGTGGGACACACCTCCAAAGGTGGTTGAGAACAACCAAGCTTTACAGAGAGCTGATTTTAAGGTGAACTGAACCCATTTGAAATTTTAAGGTAAAGTCCCTACAATAATCACGGAATTGGCGTGTAGGAAAAGGCCATTGAAAGATTAATTTATAATCTTCTTTATAAAGGTGACAATGAGCAAACAATCCAAATCAGTGAGCAGAGATCAGAAACTCTGTGATAAACTTCCCTGTGTATTTCTGAATCTTGTCACTGCCTTTTTGTCCACTGAAACATGTGCGATGTTATACTGCATCTAAAAACATTAGTTCAATATCAAATGAATGGACATGACATCCTGTTATCTCTCTCAACTAACTCATTGTTTTTTTTCCTGTATTTATAGGCTCTGAAAGAGATTCTCCCACAACATGAGCAAAATGTAAGAAGAACATAGGCTTTGGAATTTTGAAAGACATCTTTTATGGTTGCAGAGATGCGGTGATTTTAGTAAAAATAAATAACGGTAATTGCGCGCTGAAACCTCCCCACACACACACTACCCCACACACATACCTCTACTTAATGTTGTAGCACATAATAGAAAAGGGTCTACATGGTCCTAACTGGTACTGTTAGAACCAGAAAACTTTGTAGTTTTATGAGCCACTTAGTTTTGGAGGTGAATCATAACAAACTCCTGGCTGTTGCACGCTCGCTGTGCACAATGCATATTACACAACGGGCCACCTGCTCCTGCTGGCTCCAGCACTAAAAGTGAAAGTGCCTAATTACTGCCATTTTTTAGCCTTGTGCCTACCAACTGAGGTTACAAAGATGGCAATTACAAAGAGACACTGCTTTATCATAACTGTGAAAGTTGAACACGAAATCAGTAAAAAAAAATTTAAATTAAAAAATAAAAATTAATAAGCAAACTATGATTTGTACCATGTATTAATTTCCTGGGTTCCAGAAAACTGCTCAAGCAGTTGTTGCTCTTCTTCATAAGCAACTTGGCTTGCATATCTGTCCACCTCTTTCTCCATGGCTATAGGTTCTAAATCGTCCTCAGACAACCAACCAAAGATTGAGGACGAATTTGAAGAGCTTTCGTCGTCTTTTTCAAAAGAATCAGTATAAAGAATGCACGCCACTGCAGAGAATAATATATAGTGTCTGAGTGGACACAAAAGAAGGCAGTGGCGCATATGGCATCACACATGCAGCACCGCTGACCTGTAAATCGCTGCGATATAATAATGGCGAACAAGCTTTTAGTGATTTTTGGAACAGAATTCAGATGCAAAAAAATTTATTTTTCGAACCAATTTTTTTATTTATCGGTGAACTTTACAACCTATCCGAGCATATAACACACAGAAAACCCAGGATTTTATTATGCATTTTTTGTTAGACTAACACTTTAAGCCAACGTGGTTTTCCCAAACCACTTCATAGCCAAAGTTGTACTTTAGTTCATTCTCCTCAAAACTTACGATGAACCTGGACCATTCTTTCACAACAAAGAGCATCTCCTTGCAGCCGAATACACAGAATGCACATGCACCTCCGAGGGACTCTCACAATCAAGGGGCGGAGACTGGTGTTGAATATACTACCGGTGTTAAATTATTTTTCTTGTACATTGCAAGTACATTGAGTTAATTATTAAATATACAAAAAACATTATGAATATATTTCAATGTTATGGAATTACATATGGCTATTGTGACACTGATGGTCACATTTTAATCAAATTTAACTCCATTAGTGGGCAAGTAATTATCTAATTTAGTGTCATAAATGAGACAAATTGCTGCACCTGTACATATCTCACACACACACACACACACACACACACACACACACACACACACACACACACACAAAGTCTTGCAAAAGTATTCATCCCCATTGGTGTTTGTCCTGTTTTGTTGCATTACAAGCTGGAATTAAAATGGATTTTTGGGGAGTTACCACCATTTGATTTACACAACATGCCTACCTCTTTCAGGGATGAGAGTGGGTCCTGATGAAAAAAGCAGAAAATCTGTAAAATGTCCTGAGGGCACCAAAGGCGCCCGCAGTAATAAGGGGGGGTCCAGGGGGACACCCCCCCCCCTGAAATTTTTTTCAAAATGAGACCTTACACACCCTATTTCCTGCAACCTGAACTGTAGTTAATTAAAACACCTGATGCCTATTTTCATACTTATTGAAATAAAAACACTATTATATAGAACAATATGTATCAAAATCAATATGTGTATTGCATTAATTCAAAATAATATGTACATTTTATGGGGACTGGTTATTACTCATTGTCAACATCACTTGTTTTTCTAAAAAATGTACATTAAAATCCATAGTTATTTACAGTTCCATTAATAAATCAAATTTTCATATATTCAATATATTGAATTAAATAAAAATATTTATATATCTTATCGAGACTGACCTTTTCCTAATGTCCACATTACTTGTATATGATTTCTTCACAATGTCTATCTCATCTCATTATCTCTAGCCGCTTTATCCTGTTCTACAGGGTCGCAGGCAAGCTGGAGCCTATCCCAGCTGACTACGGGTGAAAGGCAGGGTACACCCTGGATAAGTCGCCAGGTCATCACAGGGCTGACACATAGACACAGACAACCATTCACACTCACATTCACACCTACGGTCAATAAATGCCGCTTTTCCACTACAAACGCGGCTGAGTCGGGCTGAGCCGTGCCGTGCTGAGTCGGGCTGAGCGGGGCTGTTGGAGTTGCATTTCGACTACAACCGCGCTGAACCGTGCTGGCTGGAAGTGGGTGGACACATTGGGTGGAGTTAGCGAAAGTGGGTGGACATCAGGTGATGTCGTTAAGCAGCGCAAACAGTGACATCAGTGATCTTTTAAGCGGTAGTCTCACAACCCGGATAGTAAACAATAAACATGGAGGACATGGAGTCGTTAGTGTTGCTGGTCTTGGTTCTGTGGCTTGTTGTCACCGACAACGCCAACAGATACTGGCAAGAGCGTATAGATGAGGCGAGGCGCATAAGGCTTCAGAAATTCTCGTAATTCGTAATTCTTCTTCTTCCGGGTTTACGGTGTTTACAGATCCCAGCGTGCTCGCGGGGCGTGTGTGGGCATGTGAGGACACTCCTCCTCACCAATCAGTGCACAGGGGAGTGTCTGCTCACTGCCCCAGCCTCACTCGGCTCGCTTTGGCTCGCTTCAGCCCCACTCCAAAACGGTGCGAGTTTTAGGGGCTAAGCAGGGCTGAAGCGAGCTGAGTCGTGCTGGTTTTTGGTAGTCGAAACGCGAGCCGTGTCGGGCTGAAGTGAGCTGAAGCGAGCTGAAGTGAGCTGAAAAAGGGCCATTAGAGTCACCAGTTAACCTAACCTGCATGTCTTTGGACTGTGGGGGAAACCGGAGCACCCGGAGGAAACCCACGCGGACATGGGGAGAACATGCAAACTCCGCACAGAAAGGCCCTCGCCGGCCACAGGGCTCGAACCCAGACCTTCTTGCTGTGAGGCAACAGCGCTAACCACTACACCACCGTGCTGCCCACAATGTCTATTTAAACTTTAAAGTTATACAGTTATCAAGACTGTCAGCTATAATTCAAATTATCATATATTCAATGTATTGAATCAAACAAATGCATATTTTATGGGGACCGTCTTTATCTTATTGTCCACATCACTTGTATGTTTTCTTCAAAAGGAAGAACATATGTCTATTCACACTTTTTACAGTTAAGTTGTTTACAGTTCCCAGTTATTTTTGAAACAAATTTTCATTACATTATTTAGAATTCTTCTTCAGCTTCTTGGCCAAAGCCAAAAGCTCATCAGTCCTCTCTTTTTTCCTTTTTCTTTCATTAGCCAGCTCCTCCTGTGTTTTTACATGCTCTAACCTGGTTCTCTTCTGCTCTCTCTCTCACACTCCTCTCTTGCTTTCCTTTTGCTTTGCTAAACTTGTTTTTTATACCAGCATCAATTTCACGTACCTTCGCTTCATCTCGCTTGTCAATAGTATTTGACATCTTGAGAAAACACGCCGATTAGAGGAGCGTATTTTTGATATCCAGCTCACGAACATGTGTAAGTTTTGATAAAAGAAAACAACTGTGGGTATCTTTGTAAAAACTGTTTTGATTGGCTATTTTGGTCTCGACATCGATGTTTTGACCAATAACAATTTAGATAACACGAATTTTACATCACATTCAACGAGATTAAATGAGACTAAAGATGGCGACTTACAAATAATGTGTAAACATCGTTGGAGTTAATTAAGTTTGAACAACATGAAGGAACATACCCCAACCCCCTCAATTAATTAAAAAAAATTCTCAACGGATTTGGCATAATATAAAAAGGTTGTTTTTTACTCAGAAAAAGTGGAAATCCGCCGAAAAGCGGAAAACTCTCATCCTTGCTCTTTACATGCGCAAACTGTTGTTTTGTTTTTTTTCCCCACTGAGACACAAACAGTAAGATGAAAAAAAAACAGAACTCTGGAGTATGCATAGGTATTCCCCTGTCCAAAAAAAAAAATCCATTTTAATTCCAGCTGGTAATGTGACAAAACAAGACAAACGCCAAGGGAAATGAATGCTTTTTGCAAGACATGTTCTTACCATCAAATACTTTTATTCCACATTTTGTTGCTTTTTTTGGGGGGGTTTGTTTTTGAGTAGAGTTTTTATTTCGTCCTCAGCTGGTTCAGCAACACACTCTGCCATTTTGTTTTCCTCTGCTCACAGTATATGAGCTGACAGCCTTTAGCAACTAATAATGCCTATATCGAGGCATAGCGTGCTGCAAAGACACTCTTAGCAAAGTTGCTCTTAAGAGTCTTTCTTATGTGGGAATTCAGGAAAACCACATACAGAGACAACGTTTGTTGCTTTAAGAGAATCTTTAAACTTGCTCTTTAGCCCTAAAGTGCCACATTATCAGGAAATCTACCCCAGAGCATTTCGACCAAAAATAAATTGGTTCGGAATCTGAAAAGTTGGTTCCCAGCCTTGAACCAAACTATTGCTGTTTTTTTCAGTGCGAATCATGATGATATCATTAGTCTGGAGAGGAAACGGAGCACAGCAATGGAGAACGCAACAGAAAAGGATACGTCTTCAGAAAAACGGACCAAAAACAGAACAAAAGCTTCCAAGTAATCCATGAATTCTGCTATCCTGCTACTGTTTACTCCCATTGTGCAACACCCTCCATTCATGATGCATCCTTGATTGCAATGGCTCTGCTCAAAACTGGTGAAAACACATGCCGGTTCGCTAGCTAACACCAAGGTTCAAAGAATCTTGAATGGAACCGGTTCAAAAACCCGTTCCCTGTTGGTCGAAAAGAGGCATCAGTGGAATTGCACATGAACAGTAGGAACACTGTTAGGAACACTGTCCTACTGTAGTGTTCATTTGTAGCAGAGATGTGCTCAGGGATGTGATTTGGGGCTGGTGAAATTATCTGAAAATTTTAGGCGGGGGTCTGGGGGCCGCAGGCCCCCAGCTGGTCCAGGGCAGTGCCCTGGTGGGGGGACAAGGGGGGAAGCCCCCCGAAGCTCCTGGGTTTTGGGGTTTTCTGACTTAAAAATTGTACTAAAATGGCAAGCAAAACACACAAGAAAAAACTTGTCATGATTAACAAATTCAAGCCAATTTAATGGTCAACATGCAACTCTGACACACACGCTCACTCTCTCTCTCACACACTCTCTCACACACTCACTCTCACTCACACACACACACTCACTCACACACTCACTCTCACTCACTCACCACCACCCCCCCCCCCCCCCCAAACACCAGCGCGAGCAGGGCCCGCTAGCCCTGTGCCTTGGGACGTTATTCGCCCCGAGGCGAGCTGCGGTGCTCCGCTTAGGTTTCGTTTCTATCCCGGGCTCCAGCCCGACTTTGGACGCTCGTAGTTCGGGCAGGGGAGGTCCCAGTATCCCCAAACTTGACAGCCAGAGACCTCTGCCCTCTTCCCAAAGAACGAAATTGCTGAACAAATGTCTCACAGTCTTATGTCCAACGTCTGTAGCAACCTTTTTCTCCAACCATTCCCAGCGGAACTTGTTTTTCACTATTCTGTCGATTTCTTTAACTCGATTTGCATCTTTACGCTCAATCACGGAGGCTGCCATCTTTCAACTCTTTGTTTGAAGCGAGCTTACGTACAGCTAACAAGCGCGTTCATTGGTTATTACAGAGCGATGGGCCAATCACGTACCTCGTTTCATCTCAATGACGTAATTGCGTAAATGACGTAATTACGTCAATGAGATGAAATGAGGTACGTGATTGGCCCATCGCTCTGTAACAACCAATGAACACGCTCGCTTCAAACAAAGAGTTGAAAGATGGCAGCCTCCGTGATTGAGGCATAAAGATGCAAATCCGAGGCTGCCATCTTTCAAACAAAGTCGGACCGAATAGGATACGAAGGTGGATTTGAGGGAAAAATCGGAAACATTTTTTTTTTCAAGTTTTGAGGTGAAAAAAGCGGAATTCCGCGAATTCGCGGAAAAATCACATCCCTGTGTGCTGTACTTGTTGCTTGTAAAAAAAAGAAAAAAATTATCCTAACTTAATATTTGTTAAGGGCGGCACGGTGGTGTAGTGGTTAGCGCTGTCGCCTCGCAGCAAGAAGGTCTGGGTTCGAGCCCCGTGGCCGGCGAGGGCCTTTCTGTGCGGAGTTTGCATGTTCTCCCTGTGTCCGCGTGGGTTTCCTCCGGGTGCTCCGGTTTCCCCCACAGTCTAAAGACATGCAGGTTAGGTTAACTGGTGACTCTAAATTGACCGTAGATGTGAGTGTGAATGGTTGTCTGTGTCTATGTGTCAGCCCTGTGATGACCTGGTGACTTGCCCAGGGTGTACCCTGCCTTTCGCCCGTAGTCAGCTGGGATAGGCTGGAGCTTGCCTGCGACCCTGTAGAACAGGATAAAGCGGCTAGAGATAATGAGATGAGATGAGAATATTTGTTAATTTATTTCATGAAACCAGTTAGGTTGTGCCCTCTTCTCCCGTACATAATTTTATATTCCGTTTGATCTGACTGACTGACTTTGGCTGACAATTAGACAAAGTATACAATAACTTTGATACCATTCACTCTGAACTGATATCTTTATGTCTTGGTGAAACACTGCATTTTAAACACAACAGTTCAGAAACAATTTGCCTGCATCTGATGTCATTAGTTTTGTGAATGTGCGACAGAAATAACTTTTCTTCTTCCATAATGAATGAATGAATGAATGAATGAATCAGTAGATGAAAGTGACTTATTTGAGAGTTCTTTCAAGTGCACATTAAGATAAACACTCATTGTAGCTGTGTATTTTAACATACAGGAGTTACAAAACAGCTAAGAATATCGACTTACAAACACAAATCATGATAACTGCGTTTACACTGTTAGCTGAACTGAACTTTCGCTCCCTTTACTCGAATTTTAATAGTGTACGAGTATGTGAAGCGCATCTTCATAACATAAAATAACATAACGGCACAATGCATGTTCTGTCACTGTCTAAGCGTGCTTATCAACATGTGATTACACTTATCATTACCTGGAAAAAACAAATAAAATAACAAGCCTAGCCTAGCCTACCTGCTGAAGTGGCCAAGTTCGTCGAACAGGCGCTCCACACCGGTTTTCATGTTGAGGTCGTGTGAGGTTCTTGGAGCTCGTTGCCCATGTGGTCAGTATTTGTAAATGTTATCTAACCCAGCTCACAGGAGGAGGTTACTGCAGGGATATTTCCACTCACCGAGTGAAATTAGAGAGGACACAGCACTTTACAGTGCCACACTGAGGTGCGATTATTAATGATCAACTTTTTTAGTATAATCTAATCTACAGTTATACGATTAGGGGAGAGCGGGGAATGTTGTCACACTTTCCCCAGTTTTTTTCCATTTCCTGAGTGCAGGGATGCAGGAGGTGGGGGTGCTGAGGGTTTCATGATCCCTTTAACTTAGGGAAGTGACCCCACGTGGTGTCGCTTGATTTATAAATGGGGTTGCCAGAGACGCTTCTTTTATTTTATTCATTCATTTGACAAATTAATATTAGAAATATCAAAGGCAGATTTTTGTTCAAATAATTTGGGAGTCACATACAGACAAGTAAGCAACAATGTAGAGCGAGCAGCTCATTATTGCAAAAATAATCCTTGATAGTGATACAGGACCCTGATGTGAAGTAGAGGGGTTTATTTTGCAATAATGACCGGCTCACTGTATGTTATCCCACTTATTACATGACTACTTACTAAATAAATCAATAATTTGACACAAAATATTGATTTAGAAATGATTTTATTGCTTCTGCTAAAAATTCTGTTATGGTTGAAACTGTTATGGTTAAAACTGCATTCTGTTATGGTTGAAACTGCATCCACAGCAACATAATCTCTACAGCATTCTTAAGATTAGCAATACTTAGCATTATGATTCATGTTAAACTGAAAATTAAAACTAGTATTAGAAGAATCTTCCATGGTGTTTTCTGATGGAGTAATGTTGTTTGCCACAGGGCGTTGCAAATGAGCTGACATTGTGAATTTGATTATTAAAGTGCTAGTCTAATGAAAATTGCATTATAAAATCCCTGGTTTTCTGTGTATGATATGCTCAAATAGGTTGTAAAGTTCACCGATAAACAAAAAATTGGTTCAAAAAATACTTTTTTTTGCATCTGAATTCTGTTCCAAAAATTACTAAAAGCTTGTCTGGTATTATTAGATCGCAGCAGCGCTGCATGTGTGACATCATATGCGCCACTGCCTTCTTTTGTGTCCACACAGACTCTATACTATTCTCTGCAATGGCTTGCATTCTTGAGACTGATTCTTATGAAAAAGATGACGACAGCTCTTCAAATTTGTCCTCAATATTTGGTTAGTTGTCGGAGGACGATTTAGAACCTATAGCCACAGAGAAAGAAGTGGATGAATACGTCATCCAAGTTGCTTGTGAAGAAGAAGAAGAAGAAGAGCAACAACTGCTGGAGCGGTTTTCTGGAACCCAGGAAGTTAATACATGGTACCAATCATAGTTTGCTTATTCATTTTTTTTTTTTACTGATTTGGTGTTCAACTTTCACAGTTATGATAAAGCAGTGTCTCTTTGTAATTGCCATCTTTGTAACCTCACTTGGTAGGCACAAGGCTAAATAATGTCAATAAATAGGCACTTTCACTTTCAGTGCTGGAGCTGGCAGGAGCAGGTGGAGCGTTGTGCCATATGCGTTGTGTGCAGCGAGCGTGCAGCAGCCAGGAATTTGTTAGGGTTCACCTCCAAAACCAGGTTTTGGAATTTTGAAAAAAATATTTTATGGTTGCAGAGATACAGTGATGTTAACAGAAAATAAATAATGGTAATTGTGCACTGACCACCACCACCCAACACACATTCACACACACACACACACACACACACACACACACAAAACTCTACTTAACGTTGTAGCACGGAAATAGAAAGGGTCTACATGGTCCTAATTGGTACTGTTAGAATCAGAAAAGGTTGTAGTTTTATGAACAACTTAGTTTTGGAGGTGAACCCTAACAAATTCCTGGCTGCTGCGTGCTCGCTGCACACAATGCATATATAGCACAACGCACCATCTGCTCCTGCTGGCTCCAGCACTGAAAGTAAATGTGCCTAATTACTGCCATTATTTAGCCTTATATAAAACTACAGAACTGCTATCAATGAAAAGGATAAAGACTAAGGACAACTAATAAATTCAAGCAACAGGCTAAACACAAGCTTGGCACTTACTGTACAGTGAGGTCTTTGGGATGGTGCTTCTGACTTTTGTTTCCAGATCGTAGGAACTGCTCCGCATACCAGACGTCACTCAAATCCTTCTATGTGAATCTGCCTCACAAATTTATCTTTTTCAAAATGTATGGAGCAGACACCAAACCGTCCTGTCGGCCTGAAGTTACCTCTCTTTGTCTGTACAAATCGAGCCCATTAATTCTGTAAGTGTCCTGCTGACTTTGGGCAATAATGGATCAAAAGTCCAATTTTTTATTTGGCTACAGGGCAGCACGGTGGTGTAGTGGTTAGCACTGTTGCCTCACAGCAAGAAGGTCCTGGGTTCGAGCCCAGTGGCTGGCGAGGGCCTTTCTGTGTGGAGTTTGCATGTTCTCCCTGTGTCTGCGTGGGTTTCCTCCGGGTGCTCCAGTTTCCCCAACAGTTCAAAGACATGCAGGTTATGTTAATTGGTGGCTCTAAATTGACCGTGAGTGTGAATGGTTGTTTGTCTCTGTACCCTGCCTCTCACCCAGCTGGGATAGGCTCCAGCTTGCCTGTGACCCTGTAGAACAGGATAAGCGGCTACAGATAATGGATGGATTATTGGCTACACTTGAACAGCCTTGAACAACACACCTCTTAGGAGACATGCTTTGGTTTTAGTTTTGTTGAGAAATAAAAAAAAATTGTTAAAAACGTGCTACACTTTGCAAAACAGACAAAGCCAGAAATGCCGCAAACTTTCAAGCGTTGCGCATATGATGGCACTTCCTTTGAATTAACAATAACTTACCAGGAATGCATTCGTGCAATGGTGGACTCAAAGAGCCAAATTTTACCGGCTAAATAGAACATGTTCCCAGTCTCATATTAAAATGCAATTGAGACAGTAAACTATTTAACATGTCTAGCTTTATAAGCTATAAATTCCAGAGGTGATGTCATTTTTGTAAGAGTCGTACTTTAAGGCAACAAAATTTACCAGACTTCTTTCTGTGAATTGATATGATTGGACATGGTTCTTGAGAGTCTGTGATCAGATCTGTGTCCATAGCAATGGTCTTTTATTCATAGCAGCAGTCTGCTATTCAGAAATAACAGACTGTAGAATGCAGTAATTAATCAGTCAGAATTGAGAATTCAACAAAGCTACATATTAGTTTAGTCTTTTTCACTAGCCTGACATGCTGCACTAGCAAATTCTTTTGATATGCAGAGTAACTTTTGATGTTTCCCATCAAGACCAATGATAAAATGGCATTTAAGAGAAATGAATACTCTATTTATAGACTAAGAAGTTTCATTTCAGTTTTTGAAGTCTTACACTGGGTAAAAGTCACAATACATAATGATTTATTTTCATGAAAGCTGATAGAAGGCTAAGAGCTGAGAGCAACTGGCACTCAGTGAATTTGCTGAATTAAGTGTGTCATTTTAGGGTCACTGCCCCCAAGGTCTCCTCTATTTAACCCTTAATGAATGAGTTTGACTGCTTGCATCATTTTCTCTCACACAAGTTAATATGGAAACAGTTTTATGAGGACTTCTGAATGAACCTTTTCAGCATTTAAAACAGGTGTTACATGTCACATGTAAGGAAATAGTCAAAGCTCTTTTGCATGTGATGGTGCTAGTTAGCATGCAATTCCATCCTATTTTCACAAAATATATTGTGCACTTCACCAACCCACCTGAAACACCCACAGTTTCCGATACCTTGGCCCATGTTTTTTTTTTTAATGTCCCTGTATGCAAACACGAACACGAACACATCATAAATAATGGGGAAACCCGCCATCGCAATGATCAATTTCTCCTCCATGGTAGGCTATTTGGGAATGATTTGAATGGAACCAAAATTTACATGACTGTGTTCTCTAGGATTCTTTCAAGCAGAGCACTCCTAAATTCCGATTGGTTACCACCAAACCAGGTCATAGCTCATTACCATAAAGTTGCATGGACTTCAACTTTATTCTGATGTCCCCACCACCCAAGATATGCTGCCAGTGATCTTGCTGCCAAGAGACACTGGCTTACATAGAAAATGAATGACATCTGGTTGTTTTGATGCTCTTGCCATATTTGCTGTGAATGGAGGGTTAGAAAACATGTCAAACCAAGTGCCATTTATTTGACCACAAATATTCTGTCAAAAGGTGGCTGGTTTGCTTTGGATCATTATGCTGCTGAAAATTCCACTTCGGTCACTTGAATAATTTCTTCACTGATTTCCACAAGCTTGCATTGAAAATGCCTGTGTACACTTGCCATCATTGCACACAAACTAACCAACAGCACTGTAGGAAAAACAGCCCAGCCTCCTCTGTGCTTTATAGTACCCTTAGTGAAGTTTAGTTGGATTTCTTCTCCTGGCTTTCTCTACACAAACTTTCTACTATGAGCTCCAAACATGTTCAACTTGGACTCATCTGAAAATAAGACACTTCTCTAGAAGCTACTGTCTTTCTATGTGTCTTCTTCTGCAAATTTTACTCCATCCATCCCATCCATCCATTATCCATCACCACTTATCCTGTGCAAGGTTGCGGGCAAGCTGGAGCCTAGCAAATTTTACCCTTACTTTCTTATTCTTAAGGATGATAAATTGTCTCTGTTGCATTACTCTCCCTCTGTACCCTCTGTACTTGTTGATCCCATTTTGAATAGTTTTTTCACTAAGCTGTAGCTGGTAATTCTGAATTATGTCTGAAGTAATTCTTGCTTCAGTTTTTCTTTAGTTTACTTACAGTTGTGCTTGTATGTTGTCTGGTTTTGTTTCCAAGGATTGAGTTTCTATGTATGAAAACATCTTTGAAAAATTTTAATGATATATTTAACTGTGGAGGAAGTAAGATTTCATTTTTTGCTGAGCAAGTGAATAGCAAGGCCTGCATTATGCACATAGACGATGACCTTTTCCAAAAACTTACTTCCCTTTTCTTTGTCATTTTGCAATTACTTTTCACCAGCTGATCCCATGGTTATTTATAGTGGATGTACATCCATGTATGGAGTCAACTACCATCAATTTCATATATGTTCCCCCAAGCAAAGTAACCACATGGTATAGTTCATCACATTAACCATGGATTAACTGTGACAACTGAATTAGCTTAATGTGTCTGAATACTTTTGGGCCCACTGTACATGTTTTTTCCATACAGGGTGTGTTCATACAACACAAATAATTTAGTCAAAATAATTTCTTTGTACTAGAACGTATATGTGACAAATAAAGGCTTATAATAATAATAATAATAATAATAATAATAATAATAATGCGGGTGGCACGGTGGTGTAGTGGTTAGCGCTGTCGCCTCACAGCAAGAAGGTCTGGGTTCGAGCCCCGTGGCCGGCAAGGGCCTTTCTGTGTGGAGTTTGCATGTTCTCCCCGTGTCCGCGTGGGTTTCCTCCGGGTGCTCCGGTTTCCCCCACAGTCCAAAGACATGCAGGTTAGGTTAACTGGTGACTCTGAATTGACCGTGGGTGTGAATGTGGGTGTGAATGGTTGTCTGTGTCTATGTGTCAGCCCTGTGATGACCTGGCGACAGGGTGTACCCCGCCTTTCGCCCGTAGTCAGCTGGGATAGGCTGGAGCTTGCCTGCGACCCTGTAGAAGGATAAAGCGGCTAGAGATAATGAGATGAGATAATAATAATGTGTAAAAACTTAATGAAATTACACATGAAATTATGAGAGCAAACCTCAGGCCTCTACATGATATGATACAATGTGATTTCAATTCATAAGTCAAGTCAATATTTGATGTTGCCACTGATTCTGCTATGATATGATACAATACGATGATTTAGTAGCCTCTGATCGATATGATTCTGTGATTCTATTCTGTCTCTAGATCAGTTGGCTGTCCTTTTTCAAGAATAATCCATTTATAATCATTTATAATTGATAATAACTGATTTGGGATTGCTGCCTCAGTTAATTTCAATAATTGCCTTTAAAAATTAATGCATTGAACCAAACTGTCTGATCATTACACCCCTAACTGTGATTTTTCCGTGAGGGAAATTTTGTAGGTAGACCTTATAACCGGAGGTTTGGAATAAGTGAAATGCAGTCAAATGCAGCTTGAGGTAAGAAATAGTGAGCCTCATGAAAAAGAAGCTGAAGTGAGGGTCCCCCACCTGACATAAACAACACTCTAGCAGGCTCTGCTCATGTGAAATACTCATGTTCAAGTCCTAAATCATGCTCATACAATGCATACATGCATATGAAACCTTCATCTCTGTGTCCAGCTGCCGAGTTCCCACTCATCAAGGTTTCCTGACAAGAGAGATCAGAGTCCACCATGTGTATGTGCAAACATGGGAATGAAAAAAAAAAAACCTGTTGTGGATGAGACAAGTTCAATAATTCAATTCAATTTTGTTGCAATTAAACCTTACAGCATGTCAAAAAAAATAAACTTTTTCACTGTGGTGCAAACAAACATTAGAAACACAAGAGTACAATGGAAGAGACTGGACATTACAGTCATGACATTAGAAACAATGTAATACTAGATGTAAGAAAGAAAGACATTATAGCAACCATTTTAAACTGTAGTGGTGCAAGGGAGGTAGAAATAGTTTAATAGTTTATGATACAATTAAGACAGTAATTATTGTGTCAGGCGGCACGGTGGTGTAGTGGTTAGCGCTGTCGCCTCACAGCAAGAAGGTCCTGGGTTCGAGCCCCGGGGCCGGCGAGAGCCTTTCTGTGTGGAGTTTGCATGTTCTCCCCGTGTCCGCGTGGGTTTCCTCCGGGTGCTCCGGTTTCCCCCACAGTCCAAAGACATGCAGGTTAGGTTAACTGGTGACTCTAAATTGACCGTAGGTGTGAATGTGAGTGTGAATGGTTGTCTGTGTCTATGTGTCAGCCCTGTGATGACCTGGCGACTTGTCCAGGGTGTACCCCGCCTTTCGCCCGTAGTCAGCTGGGATGGGCTCCAGCTTGCCTGCGACCCTGTAGAAGGATAAAGCGGCTAGAGATAATGAGATGAGATTATTGTGTCATGAAGACCATCATCTTTACCTAAAACTGTAGTAAAGAGCATTCCTATTGAGGTTAATACACTGATCAGCCATAAAATTCAAAACACTGACAGGTAAAGTGAATTACATTGATTATGTTGTTACAAAGGCACCTGTCAAGGGGTGGGATATATTAGGCAGCAAGAGAACAGTCAGTTCTTAAAGTTGATGCACCTAAAAGCAGGAAAAATGGGCAAGCATAAGCATCTGAGTGACTTTGACAAGTACCAAATTGTGATGGCTAGATGACTGGGTCTAAGCATCTCCAAAATGGCATATGGTGTGGCGTTCCCAATATGCAGTGGTCAGTATATACCAAAAGTGGTCCAAGGAAGGACAACCAGTTAAATGGCAACAGGGTCATGGGCAGCCAAGGCTCATTGATTCACATGGGGCACGAAGGCTAGCCCGTATGGTCCAATCCCACAGAAGAGCTACTGTAGCACAAACTACTGAAAAAGTTCATGCTGGCTTAAACAGAAAGGTGTCAGCATTAGTTTTTCAGTAGTTTGTGCAACAGTAAATCATACACTTTTTATTTTTATCATGAATACAAAAATTTATCATGATCTGAGAAAAATAATTGTAGCAAACTCATGTAATTTTTTTGTGCGTGTGTGTGTGTGTGTGTGTGTGTGCGTGCGTGCGTGTGTGCATGCGTGTGTGTGTGTCAGGCGCACGGCCGGATTAAAAGAATGGGCTCAAAGGGCTGCAGCCCCAGGCCTCACCACCAAGCAGGGCCGTAACCAGGATTTTTCAAATACTGAGGTCAAGCATGGCTGACAGCACACCCCCCCCCCCCCCCCCAGCACAACTTAAATAAATAAATAAATAAATAAATAACAAACCAAGGATAGATTTGGTGGTGGACACATTTATTTTAACAATTCTACAACTGTGGCTCCATAACTGTGGTGTTTTATCTGACATAAAAGTAGAAAGGTAGTGAACTCTTGAACTGAGTATACATACCTAAAGTACCAGTTACCTAAAGTATTAGCATTATTTACATTGCAGCATACACATGACAGAAAGGGTGTGAACTGCTGAATTGTAAGCTTTAGTATTACACCTTATAATAATAGTGAGTGTGTGTGTGTGAGAGAGAGAGAGACTGAGAGTTTGTGTGTTATTTGTGGGTGTCTGTATGTGTAGAGACATTCTGAGCAGTAATGTAAAGGCATCAGTCTATCTGGCTATCTTGAATTGAGATCCATTTGCATGCATTCTCTGAAACAGAGTGTTCTCACCATTGCCTGTAATGTAAGTTTGGCTCATAACACATTTACTTCAACAATTCTAAAACTGTGCCATCATAACTGTGGAGTTTTGTCTGACATAAAAGTCAAAACTGAACTGAACTGAGTGTATTGCTCAGGGTCCGTGTATCATTCGATCATTCAAGTATTCCATTCAATCTGGAAAACGAAAAAAAAAAACACTCAATATTTCGTTTTCCTGTTTTTCTGTATGACCAAAAAATGAGGGATTGGTGTTTGTTTTCCTTTTTTCAACTCAAAACAGAACAAATAATAAACAGGGAAACCAAAACGAAAAAATAACTCTAATTTACGATTATTGATTTTCTCTATTCCCCACGCTACATTAGCCTTCCCATGATCCTCAGCGACAGTCCATCATCATCTCTGTCTATGAAACAGAAAAATTGCATGTGCATGTCAAGTAATTTATTCATACATCCTATTCATTTAATATATTAAGCTGTTAATGTTAAGCTGATGATCTCTTAATTATTATTATCTCAATATAATAGTAATAAATAATGATAATAACAACATGGCATTCATTTTGTCGCTTTCAATATATTGTGTCAGACCAACATGAGGAGGAGTAACAAGTCACTGGCACTCCAACTTACGAGATTCTCCGCTTCTTTTGCTGGACAGCTTGAAAGTCAGACTCGCGAACAGCCATGATCTTCCTAGAGTTTTGCTTCCAGTAAAAGGAGCCTGAATGAGCGCAAAAAATTATAATGTATGAATAAGAACTAATTCTTGAGACTGACTGACATGAATACAAATGAATTTAGTTTTATCTAAAATGAAAGTTAAGTTGCTCGTATAATCGTAAATTAGAGTTATTATTTCGTTTTGGTTTCCCTGTTTATTATTTGTTCTGTTTTGAGTTGGAAAAAGGAAAACAAACACCAATCTCTCATTTTTTTTGTCATACAGAAAAACAGGAAAACGAAATATTGAGTGGTTTTTTTTGTTTTTCGTTTTCCAGATTGAATGGAATACTTGAATGATCGGATGATACACGGACCGCTCAGCTACCTGAAGTATTGGCATTATTTACATTTCATTATCTTAAATTACATTAGAATGTAGGGCTATTAGTTCTGTGTGAAGACTATGTATTAGAGAGAGTGTGTGAGAGTGTATTATTTGTGTGTGTGTGTCTGTGTGAGTGAGTGAGAGAGAAAGAGAGAGTTATGAGAGAAAGAGAGAGAGTTACTCAAACAAGCCCGTTTAGTCAGCCCTGCACAGGGCTGCCTGTGACAACGTAGTTTTGAATGTTTCTTGAAATGCTAACTAAAATGTAATAGGCAATGACAATGAAACGTTTCCCCTTGGAAAGTTGACATGACACCGCTGAACGGTCTGCCACTGCACTGACAATATTTTCTCACCTTCCCTCCTTTTCTTTCCCTGCTCTTCTGTTGGCTGTCTGTTGCAACTTTTTCATTTTGCACTCAGGTAAAGCTCTATAATGCGATGTGACTATTAGCCTACGTTAGGTTAGGTAGGCATATGTGCAGGGGCGCAGATAGGATTTTTGAACTGGGGGGGACTGAGCTGTCAGCAAATGATTCCATTTTGTGTGTATATATATATATATATATATATATATATATATATATATATATATAAAATTGTGTGTGTGTATATATATATATATATATATATATATATATATATATATATATATATATAGTGTGTGTGTGTGTGTGTATATATATATATATATATATATATATATATATATATATATATATATACACACACACACACACACACACTACCGTTGAAAAGTTTGGGGTCACTTTGAAATGTCGTTATTTTTGAAAGAAAAGCACTGTTCTTTTCAATGAAGATCACTTTAAACTAATCAGAAATCCACTCTATACATTGCTAATGTGGTAAATGACTATTCTAGCTGCAAATGTCTGGTTTTTGGTGCAATATCTCCATAGGTGTATAGAGGCCCATTTCCAGCAACTATCACTCCAGTGTTCTAATGGTACAATGTGTTTGCTCATTGCCTCAGAAGGCTAATGGATGATTAGAAAACCCTTGTACAATCATGTTAGCACAGCTGAAAACAGTTGAGCTCTTTAGAGAAGCTATAAAACTGACCTTCCTTTGAGCAGATTGAGTTTCTGGAGCATCACATTTGTGGGGTCGATTAAATGCTCAAAATGGCCAGAAAAATGTCTTGACTATATTTTCTATTCATTTTACAACTTAGGGTGGTAAATAAAAGTGTGACTTTTCATGGAAAACACAAAATTGTCTGGGTGACCCCAAACTTTTGAACGGTAGTGTGTATACATGTTATTTCACCTCCCTCACTGCCATCAGGAACTACCTGCAGGCCAGGACAATGATAACATTTTAACATAGCCTATGGAAATCCAAAGTTTACACATTATCATCACGCACAGAAATTGCAAAACTAGTTTTAAAACCGCTAAGTTCCAACTGTTAAACATAGCGAGAGGCTGGGCTACGTGTGTGTGTGTAAAGTGTAAACCAGTGCATCCTGACTTTCTAACTATGCCTGTGTGTTGCGTGAGCGGCAGTCAGTCAACAACTCTTCGCAAAGTTTCCTTATGAAACAATATGCTCGCTGAAATTATGGCAGGGAACGCCAGATTAAACATTAAAACTGCCTTCTGAGCACTGTATCTACAGACTACCACTGAAAGAAGGAGGCTACCAGAAAGGCATCTCTACTCCGTACGATTTTACTTTCACTACGACATTACTTTGAACAGACTATCAAAAAATTGCAAGGTGATATGATAAAGTAAGGCACAGTTTACTTACAGTCGTGTTTTTTTTTTTGAAAAAATGATGCAATTGTTTTCTGCCTTTTGGCACCCTTCATCATGCCGTGTTGGGGTCCTGAACTAGGAGGCGCTGTCCCCGATATGCCTGTCAAACTTGTGGGTAACCATAGCAACCAAGCTCGAGCTCGCAACCTGTGCAGTCTGCGCAGTTGCAACTGTCTGAACTGCTGTGCACCTCAATAAACCGAATGGTAATTAGTCTTTTGATTTTTCCGTGAGGTTTGCCTTATGCAAAGAAAGACAGCATAGACGTTTTTTCCTCCCTATAAGTGGGGGGGACCGAACGAGGTGAATTTAAATCTGGGTGGGACGAGTCCCCCCCGTCCCCCCCTCTATCTGCGCCCGTGCATATGTGATACAGTTTAGACTACACCCTGCCTGTTTTATCCAAAACCCAACTTCCCCGGCCGACACTAGTATAGGCTACGTCGCGTGACGCTGCGTTAGACACGGCAACGATAGAGATAGAGGCTGAGAGATTTCAGATGACATTAGACAAATGTGAATTTTATTGGGGGGAAATACAGATGACATGTGGATGTGGACGCTGCGTTTTACATTGATCACTGCTCGAATTCAGCGTAGACCAATTTTAAATTTCTGAAAAAAATACCGAGGACATGACCTCGGTGTCCTCAATGGTAGTTACGGCCATGCCACCAAGTGGGGCCTCCGGTTGCTGATGTCAAGTGACTAAAGTTAGTAGAAGACAGTAGAGTAAAAAACGAGCGAAAATGTCGGGTCAAAGGAAACACGAGAGCGGGGCCAAAAAAAGAAAATTACAAGCAATAAAACACGAAAGAGTGACAGAATTACATAAGAAAACACCCAAACTAACCAATATGTGGAGTACTAGTCAGCCTGCTGTAGCGGCTACCAGCGAAGATGCAACTGTCAGCGATGGACAGCAACCAACGGCCACTAGCCAAATAACCAACACAACTAGCCAGTCTGCTAGCAATACAATCTCCTCTGAAGAAACAAGTGATGGAGAAGAACCAGCGGCGGGTAATGTAGCGGAGGAGCCTGTTGATTCTGAGGCAGGGGCAAAAACAGATATATCAACCGATGTTGCATGTTGGGGAGAAGTTAATGAGGAGATGCATACCTACTGGGTCGGAAAGGGAATTACGGCACCCACACTTTGTCAACATAAAGATGACAATTTTTCGGCTTCTGAAAGGACTTATAAAAGTCAGAAACAATGTCTGAGCAAAACATTGTTCAGCCGCTCGCTCAGAAACGGAGAAAAGGTAGCAAGAGAATGGCTTTCTTACTCCCCATCCACTGGAAACGTGTTTTGCTTTTTTTTTTTGCAAACTATTCAGTCACGAATCATCCGCTTTCACACATGGATTTTCAGATTGGAAGCATTCCGTTGACCGGGTGGAGATGCATGAAGCGGGCCAGCCTCACCGAAATGCAATGCTCACTTGGCTTGCGCGCACGCAGGTACGTGGGATAGACGCGGAGCTGCAGGATCAACTCAAAGATGAGGCTAATTACTGGAGAGAAGTACTGCGGAGAATTGTGGCAGTAATTAAATTTTTGTCAGAGCGTGGTCTCGCATTCTGCAGAGACAACGAAACACTGGGCTCAGTGCACAACGGCAACTATTTGGGAATTTTAGAGTTGCTGGGCAAGTTTGACCCCTTTCTGGATGAACACTTGAAAAAATACGGAAATAAGGGGCGAGGGACACCCTCATATTTGTCATCTACTATATGCGAGGAGTTTATTGGTCTCATGGGTCAGCGAGTTCAAGCAGAGATCATTATGCAGCTGCAAAACGTGAAGTATTTTTCTCTGATAGTGGATTCTACACCGGATTTGAGTCACATTGACCAGTTAACGTTTGTGGTGCGTTATGTGTCTGAGGAGGGCAAAATCTTTGAGAGATTTTTGACATTTCTGCCCATATTTAGCCATACAGGCGAGTCCCTTTTTGACTCTGTCACAAGTGTGCTGCAGGACATGCACATTGACATCAGAAATTGCAGGGGGACAGTGCTTTGACAATGCGTCCAACATGTCAGGTGCGTACAAGGGATTGCGTGCTCGAATTCAGGAAAGAAACCCCCTTGCTGATTGGATTCCATGTGCGGCCCACTCCCTGAACCTTGTTGGGGTCTGTAGTGTGGATTGTTGCCGTGACGCCAGTTTTTTTTTAGGCTGATTCAATCCATTTTCACTTTTTTCGCAGCTTCGCCTAGCCGCTGGAAAATATTAATGGATGGACTTGAGTCTAACGAGAACAAACGCATGGAGACGGTGAAGGGACTTTCTTCTACGCGATGGGCGGCACATGCATGGGCTACAAAATCTCTCCGTTTAAATTTCAGAAATGTCCACGACACTTTAAAGGAGATAGCGGAAGATGACAATCAGAAATCAGCCGCACACGAGGAGGCGAAATCCCTGGCAAAAAAATTGAATAGATTCGAGACAGCATTCCTCACCATCATATGGGATACCGTGCTGCAAAGATTTGAAATCACAAGCACGGCCCTGCAGACAGTGGATTTGGACCTAGTTACTGCTGTGGAATTACTCCAGTCCCTCATAGACTTTGTGTCCAATTTACGCTCCCAGTTCAAACACTTGGAATCCCAGGCCAAATCACTGTCATTGTCACAGCAGTACACAGTGACTCGACTAGTGAAGCGCACCACCCGAGCCGATGACACCGACAAACCTGACCATGTGCACAATGCGGGAGAAGACCGATTTCGGGAGACATTCTTTGTCATAATAGACAAACTGATTAGTGCATTACAGCAGAGACACGCAGTGTACAAAGAAACCTGCACATACTTCGGATTTCTAACGCAACTAGACGAAATTGTCCCTCAGTGAAATACGCGAGAAAAGTGTCAACCTGCAGGCAAAATACCATGAAGACCTGGCGGATGATTTCCCTGACGAACTGGGGCAGTTTGTGCATTTCGCAAAAGTTTCCACTGAAAACAGAAAGCCAAGGAACTTACTGGCATTCATTCGAGAGAGGCATCTACAAAATATTTTCCCAAATGTCGACATAGCACTCAGGATTTACCTTACATTGCCTGTCAGCAATGCCAGCGGGGAGGGGTCATTTTCCAAACTGGGCATTATCAAGCATAGACTGAGAACATCAATGTTGGAGGAGAGACTGAACAATCTGACTTTAATGTCAATAGAGCATCACATACTGGGCCAACTGGACTTTGAGGAGCTCATTGATGATTTTGCATTGAGGAAGAGCAGAAAACGGGCCTTTTGAAATCACTTGGTGAGTCATGTTTTTTTTTTCTGACGGGCCGCCGCTGCCTGCTTAATATGCTCCATTAATTGTAAAATAGTTTTTAGCGTGTTTGTGTGCACATTTCAAATAGCCTACCCCGAATATGTTGCACCATAAATTTGCCTGTCTGCCTTCTTGCTTGGGTTTGTGAGTAACCTGGACATGTGTGTATTTTGAACATGTATTCATTGAGCTTTTTAAAAATGTTTTTTAAATACTGGTCAATTACAACTTTGTGAATTACATATAATCTCTATTGACTTGTTTCGCGAAAAAGGTTTGTGGCTTTTAAAATGTGGGTCACCATGAAAAAAAGTTTGTGAAACACTGGTCTACAGTACCTACAGGCTATACATATTGATTTATGCATTTATTCATTTAAAATATTATTATTACTACTATACACGATAATGTTTCCTTTCATTCTATCTGACTAATGCCGCTTTTCCACTACAAACGCGGCTGAGCCGTGCCGTGCCGAGTCGAGCTGAGTCGGGCTGAGCGGGGCTATTGAAGTTGCATTTCGACTACAACCGCGCTGAACCGTGCTGGCTGGAAGTGGGTGGACACATTGGGTGGAGTTAGCGAAAGTGGGTGGACGTCATGTGATGTCGTTAAGCAGCGCAAACAGTGACATCAGTGACAGTGACGGAACAAGTCAGAGCCGGGCCGGGCCGGGGGCGGGGCAAATGACCGGGCCCTTTATTAAAGCTTATCATAACATCATTTTAGGTTACAAAATGTCCGCAACTGCGGTGTTTACCAATTTCAACACTACCGGGTGCAACTATGTTATTTAGTACATCAAGTCCTTCAAACGAACATGTAACTCAGAAACAAAAAACATTAGGATACTGTACATGGCTCATAATAAAACATCAATAGCCTATACTGCGCACATTATTTGAAGGGCATACGAATGAGCGCTCAGAGTGGTGACAGGAAGAGTCAGAAATAAAAGGAGGGCGGTGCGAACCTCACTGAATGCACTGTGTTTACCAATTTCAACACTCCGGGGTGCAACTATGTTATTTTGTACATTAAGTCCTTCAAACGAACATGTAACTCAGAAACAAAAAAACATTAGGCGACATACTGTACATGGCTCATAATAAAACATCAATAGCCTACTGCGCGCATTATTTGAAGGGCATACGGCGAGCCTTGCGCTCCGCGAACTCGTCCACGATGCTCTGACTGATTCAGTGAGCTTTTAAGCGGTAGTCTCACGACCCGAATAGTAAACAATAAACATGGAGGACATGGAGTCGTTAGTGTTGCTGGTCTTGGTGCTGTGGCTTGTTGTCACCGACAACGCCAACAGATACTGGCAAGAGCGTATAGATGAGGCGAGGCGCATAAGGCTTCAGAAATTCTCGTAATTCGTAATTCTTCTTCTTCCGGGTTTGCGGTGTTTACAGATCCCAGCGCGCTCGTGGGGCGTGTGTGGGCATGTGAGGACATGCCTCCTCACCAATCAGTGCACAGGGGAGTGTCTGCTCACGCCTCCAGCCTCAGTCGGCTCGCTTTGGCTCGCTTCAGCCCCACTCCAAAACGGTGCGAGTTTTAGGGGCTAAGCAGGGCTGAAACGAGCTGAGTCGTGCTGGTTTTTGGTAGTCGAAACGCGAGCCGTGTCGGGCTGAAGTGAGCTGAAGCGAGCTGAAGTGAGCTGAAAAAGGGTAGTGGAAAAGGGCCATAAGCTACAAGTATTGCAAAACTTCCCTTTTTTTAAAATCTAAATCATACCTTAAGTTTTCTTCTATCTACACTGAAAAAAGTGAAACAAAGCTGTTGTTCATTTAATGTATTTGTTTTTATTCCAGTGAATTAAAAAAAATAGTTTGCTCCCATATTCAAAAGTTGTTTAAATGAATTTAAAATATTCAGGTTTAACAATCTTTGTTAAACCTGAATATTTTAAATTCATTTAAACAACTTTTGAATATGGGAGCAAACAATTTTTTTTTATTCACTAGAATGAAAACAAATACATTAAATGAACAACCGCTTTGTTTCACTTTTTTCAGTGTACATTAAGTAATAAAACCAATGTATTTGGGGGCGCTGTGGCTCAGTCGACTAAAGGCGCCATGCCATAAATCCAGGGACCTGGGTTCAATTCCGACCTGAGGTCATTTCCCCCATCCCTCTCCAGCTCATTTCCTGTCTCTACACTGTCCTATCAAATAAAGGTGAAAAAAGCCCCCAAAAAAATATTATTTATTTTAATTTAGGAAAATCTGAAATAATTGCTTTGGTTCAACCATCAGAAATTGGTTTACATGAAGTTAAATATTTCAGATCAAATCAAATGAATTATTTATATTGTATAACACTACAATATTAGGTGTGATCGATTACCTCAATTTTTTTAATTTGAGCCAATGTTTAATTTTTTTCAGTGTACCACAAATACATTTTATTACCTTTTCTGGGATGATTAGCCTAATACAAGAAATCATAAGTTTAATTTCTTAGTTTCTTTCTTCCTACATTTTTAAGTATAGGTCTATTCAGATATGTTTTGTTTTCCATCATTATTCTGTCAGCTTTGTCAACACTACTGCAATGAGTCATGGCAATAAAGCTACCCTTGAATTGAATTGAATTGAATTGAATTGAATTGAATTGAATTTAATTCATATTGCCAGTTCGCTTTAAACGGTAGTGTGTCATAGATTGGTACTGTGTGCGCTGATGTGTCAGTGCACCTGTCGTGGGTTTGTGTGAGGTCATGCGTTAGGACACGATATGAAGGGCCTCATCCTGGTAATTAGCCCCGGGCCTCAGAAAGTGTTAATCTGGCCCTGGTCAGGCCCATACAATATTGAAATGATAGAGTTCTGTGTTTCTAAATTGGCTAGGAAAGGAATTCCAGGAAAGGAATATTCCATAGTCTGACCTAACAAAGGTACATTCTACAGTCTGATCCTTGTAAAAGAGACTATCACAATGATAAGATAAAATAACTGTGGCCACAGAGACAGGAATCCTAATACATTCTGATGCTCCAGAGGCAGAATGCGTAACACATTGTGGTGCTCTAAACAGCAAGCTTGAGGTATAAAATAATCCTACATTCCCCCCTTTCTGACTAACAAGTCAAACTACAACTATGCCACAGTGCTCAAAATACAAAATCATAATACTGTGAAATGTATGCATAGGTAATACAAAATCAGTGCACTACTACAGTGTGTAAACTAACAAAACAAAAAATAGTAAGAATACTGAGTCCATCCAGTTGATATGCAAAAGCATAAAGCACTCAATCAAATCAGTCCCATCCTTCGTAACATCACTTCCTTTTGACCTTCCAGTTACTCTTCTGTCCCATATGACTTTGTGCCACATTGAGGGATAGTTGGGAACCCAGAGAGAGATTACTAATACTTTATCTGGGCTCCATTTGCTGATGCACAAACACATCTTGTCTCCAAAGATTACTCAGGTTTCTGGGAACAGGTCCCACAAAATTTGAGTTGTTTGCGATGAGACCTTTTTTCCCGTGAGTGTTGGTGTTAATTACTAATCTTTTAAAAAAAAAAATTCTACAAATAATTTTACAGTATCATCTTAATTTTTATTGTACTGCTGCTTTCCTTTTTGTGCTTTCCACTTTCGCTTTCCTTTTTCTGTTTTTTTTTTTCAGAAGAATGCTGAGACCGGAAGCTTTCTTTTTCTTTTTTTTTCTCCTCCTGCGTAAAGACCACAAGCGGAGGCCATCCACATCGGATCTGCTTTAATATCAACAGATCTTTGATTAAGGTACGTGAATCTTTTCATCATGGCAAACCTTCAGCCTGTTCAGTGTGCTGAGTGCAGGATGTTTAGTCATTCTTCCTCCGTCGCTAGTGATAGCTTTACTTCTGATAAGTGCAGATTAGTTAGCTCTCTGACGGAGAAGATTACAGTGCTAGAAGCGCGTGTCCAGGCTTTAGAGAAGGTCAGTGAGAATGAGAACAGTGTAGTTTCTGTAGAGGAATGTCTGGATGCCCTAGGTGGAGTTAGTAATCCCCCAACTCCGGCATTAGAGCCCTTACAGCGGGGCGAATGGGTGACAGCTCGGCGGCATAAGCATAGAGCCAAAGCTACCACTGAGGCTCACCCACAGGAGCACCACTCCTCTCCGCATCACGTGTCGAACAGGTTTGCTCTCCTTAGTGATGCACCCACTGAGAGACCTGAAAGAGCTCTGGTTATAGGGGACTCTATCATACGGCACGTGAAATTAGCTCAGCCTTTAGGAGCACCAGCAGCTTTAGTCAGGTGTATACCGGGAGCCAGGGTGCCGGACATAGCAGGTAATCTTAGGATCCTAGGCAAGCACAGGTTCTCAAAGATAGTTATCCATGCAGGAGCTAATGATATACGCCTTCATCAGTCTGAGGTTACTAAGAGTAACTTTGTAGAGGTGTTTAAATTAGCGAAGGTGATGTCCAATGCTGTAGCATGCTCTGGCCCCATCCCAATGTGGCATGGCGATGTAGCTTACAGCAGGTTATGGTTGCTGAACTGCTGGCTGTCCAGGTGGTGCTCTGAAAACAATGTGGGCTTTATAGATAATTGGGCTAATTTTGAGGGCACTGCTGGCCTGTTAGGGCGGGACGGTATCCATTCCACTCGGGAAGGTGCTGCTCTCATTTCCTGCAGCATAGGTCATAGTCTCAGAACAGGCCTAGTTAATTTCTGACAATCCAGAGCCAAGGCCAGGGAGCAGACGAACAGGCTAAACCGACTGTCTGCTAGCTGCACAGAGTCGTCACTCAGGGTCCACTACATCGAGACTGTGTCTGTTCCCCGAGCTCAACAAAAAGGTAGAAATATTCAGAGAGTTTGTTCCAGTAACCTAATCAATATAAAATTAGATCATACTGACTGTATGACAGCTGCTGCCAGCACCTTTGATCTAAAGGTGGGGCTATTAAATATTAGATCTCTTACATCTAAAGCGCTAATGGTTAATGAACTCATTACTGATCAGGAGTTTAATGTACTTTGTTTAACTGAAACATGGATTAAGCCAAATTAATATATAGCATTAAATGAAGCGAGTCCTCCTGGATACAGTTATATACACCAGCCTCGTCTAACTGGCAGAGGAGGAGGCGTTGCAGTTATTTATAATGATTATCTAGGTGTAACACAAAAACCTGGTTATAAATTTAATACTTTTGAAATTCTTCATATTATGTAGCCTTGAAAAATAGGTCTACCCAGTTAATTCCATTCTTATTATTTACAGGCCCCCAGGGCCATATTCTGAGTTTCTTTTTGAATTTTCAGATTTTATCTCAGATTTGGTTATTTGCATAGACAAAGCTTTAGTTGTCAGAGATTTTAATATTCACTTCGATAACCCAGAAGACCCTTTAAAAACAGCGTTTGTGTCCATTTTAGATTCAGTAGGGATTAATCAGAATGTCATAGGACCGACCCATAATTGTGGTCACACCCTCGAGCTAATACTAACATTCGGGTTAAACGTAGAAAATATAGTCATATTTCCACAGTCTGAAGTTATCTCAGATCATTATCTCATCTCATTCAAACTATGTCTGAGTAATAATATATGCACCTCACCACACTACTGTATTAAACGTACATTCACGTCAACTACTGCAAAGAGCTTTATAAATGATCTCTCGGAGTTATCAACTTTGATTGGGTCACTGTCAGCCCCTGCAGAACTTGATCAGGCAATTGAATGCTTATGGCCCTTTTCCACTACCCTTTTTCAGCTCACTTCAGCTCGCTTCAGCTCACTTCAGCCCGACACGGCTCGTGTTTCGACTACCAAAAACCAGCACGACTCAGCTCGTTTCAGCCCTGCTTAGCCCCTAAAACTCGCACCGTTTTGGAGTGGGGCTGAAGCGAGCCAAGCCGTGCCGAGTGAGGTTGGGGGCGTGAGCAGACACTCCCCTGTGCACTGATTGGTGAGGAGGAGTGTCCTCACATGCCCACACACGCCCCGCGAGCGCGCTGGGATCTGTAAACACCGCAAACCCGGAAGAAGGAGAATTACGAATTAGGAGAATTTCTGAAGCCTTATGCGCCTCGCCTCATCTATACGCTCTTGCCAGTATCTGTCCGCGTTGTCGGTGACAACAAGCCACAGCACCAAGACCAGCAACACTAACGACTCCATGTCCTCCATGTTTATTGTTTACTCTCCCGGTCGTGAGACTACCGCTTAAAAGATCACTGAATCAGTGACATACAGAGCATCGTGGACGAGTTCGCGGAGCGCAAGGCTCGTCGTATGCCCTTCAAATAATGCGCGCAGTAGGCTATTGATGTTTTATTATGAGCCATGTACGGTATGTCACCTAATGTTTTTTTGTTTCTGAGTTACATGTTCGTTTGAAGGACTTAATGTACAAAATAACATAGTTGCACCCCGTAGTGTTGAAATTGGTAAACACAGTGCATTCAGTGAGGTTTGCACCGCCCTCCTTTTATTTCTGACTCTTCCTGTCACCGTTGCAACCTCTGAGCGCTCATTCGTATGCCCTTCAAATAATGTGCGCAGTATAGGCTATTGATGTTTTATTATGAGCCATGTACAGTATCCTAATGTTTTTTTGTTTCTGAGTTACATGTTCGTTTGAAGGACTTGATGTACTAAATAACATAGTTGCACCCGGTAGTGTTGAAATTGGTAAACACCGCAGTTGCGGACATTTTGTAGCCTAAAATGATGTTATGATAAGCTTTAATAAAGGGCCCGGTCATTTGCCCCGCCCCCGGCCCGACTCTGACTTGTTCCGCCACTGTCACTGATGTCACTGTTTGCGCTGCTTAACGACATCACGTGACGTCCACCCACTTTCGCTAACTCCACCCAATGTGTCCACCCACTTCCAGCCAGCATGGTTCAGCGCGGTTGTAGTCGAAATGCAACTCCAACAGCCCCGCTCAGCTCGACTCAGCTCGACTCAGCACGGCACGGCTCAGCCGCGTTTGTAGTGGAAAAGCGGCAATAGAGTCAACATTCCACCATACCTTAGATAATGTAGCTCCTCTTAAAAAGAAAATGGTCAGAGACAAAAAAATTAGCACCCTGGTATAATGATGACACTCGCACATTAAAACAGACCACTCGAAAATTGGAACGTAAATGGCATCAAACAAAATTGGTAGTGTTCAAATTAGCGTGGAAGGAGAGCTTCCTGAAGTATAGAAAAGCTCTTAGTGCTGCGAGATCAACATATCTCTCCTCCCTAATAGAAGATAACAAAAATAATCCTAGATTCCTATTTAATACTGTAGCAAAATTAACCAGGAATAAGTCCACTATAGACACATGCATACCTGTAGTATGTAGTAGCAATGATTTCATAAATTTTTTTAATGACAAAATTGAGAATATCCGACAAAAAATTCAAACTACTAATTTAAGGTCAGACAATGTAGGATTAGGGTTAGTAGGGTTAGGCCTTAAGTGACCCTGTAGTTAACAATATAACTGTATCAGATCAGCAATTAGAGTGTTTTACTTCCCTAAAAGAAACTGAATTACTTTCATTAATCTCGGCATCAAAAGCCTCAGCTTGTGTACTAGATCCCTTACCTACATGTCTATTCAAACAGATAATACCTGAAGTAACTGAACCGCTTCTAAAAATAATAAATTCTTCTCGTACGATTGGCTATGTAACCAAATCCTTTAAAATAGCAGTTATCAAACCCCTGATTAAAAAACCTGACCTTGATCCCTGTCAGCTGTCCAATTATCGGCCAATATCAAACCTCCCCTTTATCTCCAAGATCCTTGAAAAAGCTGTGGCACAGCAGTTATGCTCACATTGGAATAACATCCATGAAATGTATCAGTCAGGATTTAGACCTAATCATAGCACAGAGACAGCTTTGGTTAAAGTAGTAAACAACCTACTGTTGGCGTCTGATCAGGGCTGTGTCTCGCTGCTTGTGTTGCTTGACCTTAATGCAGCATTTGATACCATTGATCATTCCATTCTTCTGGATAGACTAGAAAATGTTGTGGGAGTTCAGGGAACGGCCCTCTCCTCGCTCAGCTCTTATTTAACTGATTGCTATCAGTATGTTGATATAAATGGTGATATTTCTAGACATACTGAGGTAAAGTTTGGTGTTCCACAAGGTTCTGTCTTGGGTCCACTGCTTTGTTCTTTATATATGTTACCTCTGGGTGATGTTATTCGTAAACATTGTATTAGTTTCCACTGTTATGCTGATGACACACAGTTGTATGTTTCTGGAAAACCTGATGAGAGACACCAGCTTAATAGAACTGAGGAATGTGTAAAGGACATTAGACACTGGATGCTTATTAACTTCCTTCTGCTTAACTCTGACAAGACTGAAGTACTTGTACTAGGACCACTTGCAGCTAGAAGTAAGTTTTTTTTATTACACAGTAACTCTGGATGGCCTTTCTGTTTCTTCACGTGCAGCATTAAAAGACCTCAGAGTGATTATTGACCCCAATCTTTCATTCAAAACTCACATTGATAACATTACCCGGATAGCTCTCTTTCATCTCAGAAGATAAGATAAGAAATTTAATGTCACTATGTCAGGGCTTTTCAAAGTGTGGGGCGCACCTCCCCTGGGGGGCGCCAGAGTTCTTCAGGGGGGTCGCAACATGAAGAAACATAAACCAGAATAAGTTACTATTGCGGACATTTAGTGAACTTCAGCTAGCCTTTACCAGAGACAAAATGGATCGATTTTTAGCACCTAAAGCTACAGTGAGTGAGGAGACAGAGTCTGGGCCAAGCAAAAAACCAGAGCCTCCAGGATTTCGCGATGTTGCGATTTGCAAATTCAACCAATCCCCGCGAACTCAGGGCGGTGTTGCAATTATATCCAATCACCGCAATCTTCCCGCAAATTTGACCAATCGTTGGCGTCATCTTGAGGTGACGTCGAGAAACTACCTTCCGCCTTGCTTCCGTGTATATGTTCAAGCGAAGCAGCATGTGCGCAGTGTTGCCAGACTGGGCGGTTTTAAGTGCATTTTGGTGGGTTTTGAACATATTTTGGACTGGAAAACGTCAGCAGTATCTGGCAACATTGCATGTGCGAGACAATAGGCTTAAATTCTGTTACTGAAAGTGTGTTATGTTTACAGTGAAGGACTGTGCGCACTTTACATTATTTTTTTACTTAATGCAAGAAATTAATGGATGCCAACATTTTTGCCAAAATGGTATTTTATTTTCCATTGTTTAGGCAGCTTCAGCATCATACTGTGAGATTCTGTTCAAATTGTTATTTTTCTTCTATGAAGCCTGAGCCTCGTCTCGTCTCATCTCGTCTTCTTCTGCTTATCCGGGACCGGGTCGCGGAGGCAGCAGTCTAAGCATGGAAGCCCAAACTTCCCTTTCCCCAGACACCTCGGCCAGCTCCTCAGGAAGAACACCGAGGCGTTCCCAGGCCAGCCGAGAGACATAGTCCCTCCAGCGTGTCCTGGGTCTTCCCTGGGGCCTCTTCCCGGGGGGACATGCCTGGAACACCTCCCCAGGGAGGCGTCCAGGAGGCATCCGAAAAAGATGCCCGAGCCACCTCAGCTGATTCCCCTCGATGTGGAGGAGCAGCGGCTCTACTCCGAGCTCCTCCCGAGTAACTGTGCTTCTCACCCTATCTCTAAGGGAGCGCCCAGCCACCCTGCGAAGGAAACTCATTTCGGCCACTTGTATCCGCGATCTTGTTCTTTCGGTCATTACCCAAAGCTCATGACCATAGGTGAGAGTCGGAACGTAGATCGACCGGTAAATTGAGAGCTTCGCCTTTTGGCTCAGCTCCTTCTTCACCACGACGGACCGGTAAAGCGACCGCATCACTGTGGAGGCTGCACCGATCCGCCTATCGATCTCACGCTCCATCCTTCCCTCACTCGTGAACAAGATCCCGAGATACTTAAACTCCTCTACTTGAGGCAGGACTTCTCCACCAACCTGGAGAGGGCAAGCCACCCTTTTCCGGTCGAGAACCATGGCCTCGGACTTGGAGGTGCTGATTCTCATCCCAGCCACTTCACACTCGACTGCAAACTGCCCCAGTGCATGCTGAAGGTCCTGGTTTGAAGAAGCCAACAGGACAACATCATCCGCAAAAAGCAGAGATGGAATCCTGTGGTTCCCAAACAGGATTCCATCCGGCACCTGGCTGCGCCTAGAAATTCTGCCCATAAAAATTATGAACAGAACCGGTGACAAAGGGCAGCCCTGCCGGAGTCCAACATGCACTGGGAACAGGTCTGACTTACTGCCGGCAATGCGAACCAGACTCCTGCTCCATTCGTACAGGGACCGGACAGCCCTTAGCAGACAGCCCCGAACCCCATACTCCCGAAGCACCCCCCACAGAATACCACGGGGGAGATGGTCGAATGCCTTCACCAGATCCACAAAGCACATGTGGACTGGTTGGGCAAACTCCCATGAACCCACGAGCACCCTATGAAGGGTATAGAGCTGGTCCAGTGTTCCGCGACCAGGACGAAAACCGCATTGTTCCTCCTGGATCTGAGGTTCGACTATTGGTCGAATTCTCCTCTCCAGTACCCTGGAGTAAACCTTCCCTGGGAGGCTGAGAAGTGTGATTCCCCTATAATTGGAGCACACTCTCCGGTCCCCTTTCTTAAAAAGAGGGACCACTACCCCAGTCTGCCACTCCAGAGGCACTGTCCCCGAGCGCCACGCGATGTTGCAGAGGCATGTCAACCAAGACAGCCCCACAACATCCAGAGACTTGAGATACCCAGGGCGGATCTCATCCACCCCTGGTGCCTTGCCACCGAGGAGCTTGCAAACCACCTCAGTGACTTCGGCTTGGGTAATGGACGAGTCCACCTCTGAGTCATCAGCCTCAGTCTCCTCAGTGGAAGACATGATGGTGGGATTGAGGAGATCCTCAAAGCATTCCTTCCACTGCCCGACAATGTCCCCAGTCGAGGTCAACAGCTCCCCACCTGCACTGTAAACAGTGTTGGCAGAATACTGCTTCCCCCTCCTGAGGCGCCGGACGGTTTGCCAGAATTTCTTTGAGGCCGACTGATAGTCCTTCTCCTTGGCCTCCCCGAACTCCTCCCAGTTCCGAGTTTTTGCCTCCGCAACTGCCCAAGCTGCAGCACTCCTGGCCTGCCGATACCCGTCAGCTGCCTCAGGAGTCCCGGAGGTCAACATGGCCCGATAGGACTCCTTCTTCAGCTTGACGGCATCCCTTACTTCCGGTGTCCACCACCGGATTCGGGGATTGCCGCCACGACAGGCACCGGAGACCTTGCGGCCACAGCTCCGAACAGCTGCGTCCACAATGGAGGTAGAGAACATGGTCCACTCAGACTCAATGTCCCCCGCCTCCCTCGGAAGCTGGGAAAAGCTCTCCCGGAGGTGGGATTTAAAGACCTCCCCAACAGAGTGCTCGGCCAGACGTTCCCAGCAGACCCTCACCATACGTTTGGGCCTGCCAGGTCTGTCCAGCTTCCTCCTCCGCCAGCGGATCCAACTCACCACCAGGTGGTGATCAGTTGACAGCTCAGCCCCTCTCTTCACCCGAGTGTCCAAGACATAGGGCCGGAGATCAGATGAAACGCCTACAAAGTCGATCATCGATCTCCGACCTAAGGTGTCCTGGTGCCACGTGCACTTATGGACACCCCTATGCTCGAACATGGTGTTCGTTATGGACAAACCGTGACTAGCACAGAAGTCCAATAACAAAACACCACTCGGGTTCAGATTGGGGAGGCCGTTCCTCCCAACCACGCCCCTCCAGGTGTCACTGTCATCGCCCATGTGAGCATTGAAGTCCCCCAGTAGCACAATGGAGTCCCCAGTCTGAGCACCCCTCAGTACCTCTCCCAGGGACTCCAAGAAGGCCGGATACTCTATACTGCTATTTGGCCCGTAGGCACAAACAACAGCAAGAGCCCTCTCCCCAATCCGAAGGCACAGAGAGGCGACCCTCTCGTTCACTGGGGTAAACTCCAACACATGGCGGCTGAGCTGGGGAGCTATAAGCAAGCCCACACCAGCCCGCCACCGCTCACCACGGGCGACTCCAGAGAAGTGGAAAGTCCAGCCCCTCTCGAGGAGCTGGGTTCCAGAGCCCAAGCTGTGCATGGAGGTGAGCCTGACTGTCTCTAGCCGGTACCTCTCAACCTCCCGCACAAGCTCAGGCTCTTTCCCCCCCAGCGAAGTGACATTCCATGTCCCAACAGCCCGCCGCTGTGTCCGGGGATCAGGTCGTCGAGGCCCCTGCCTTCGACTGCCACCCAATCCACACTGCACCAGTCCCCTACTGCTACCTCTGTGGGTGGTGAACCCACAGGAGGTCGGGCCCACGTCACCTCTTCGGGCTGAGCCCGGCCGGGCCCCATGGGCAAAGGCCTGGCCACCAAGTGCTCGCATACGAGCCCCAACCCCAGGCCTGGCTCCAGGGTGGCGCCCCGGCTGCGTCATACCGGGCGACGTCACAGTCCTTGATTTTTCCTCCATAGGGGTTTTTGGTGAACTGCTCTTGGTCTGGCCTATCACCTAGGACCTGTCTACCTTGGGAAACCCTGACAGGGGCATAATGCCCCCGACAACATAGCTCCTAGGATCATTCAAGCACACAAACCCCTCCACCACAATAAGGTGACAGTTCTAGGAGGGGAAAGCCATTTATTTTATTAGTTTATAATTATTGTTTAATTTAGTCTTCAGGAGAGACTGCCTGCACACAGTACTAGTATTAATAGTTTTTTTTCTTACATGAAAGCTGAGGCATTTATATTATATTTTAAGGTAACTTCATGTTGTGCTGTGAGGTTCTCTGCACTTTAACTTTTGAATGAACAGGTGCATTTGGATAAGTAAAGCCTATTTTTCTGCATTTTTGTAGTCCTGGTAATCTTTTATATTGGTAAAGTTGTTTATAGGACCATTTCTCAGTGTCTTTGTTTTTTTAATCAATAGTTTTTCAGTAATAACTTAATATTTCACATATCACTCAATTTTAATCGCAAAAAGAGAAAATCGCAACAATTTCTCGCAACTTTCACTTCCTCCCGCAATGTAATCGCAACAAAAACCTAAAAAACACTGCAACTTTCATCGCAATTTTTTGGAAAACCCCCGCAACATCAGACATTTTAGCCCGCAACAATCATAAAAAAGGCCCGCGGAATCCTGGGGGGACTGAAAAAAGAAGGAAGTACGACCACAATTATTTAAAGTTTGGATTTTCATGGAGGGCGGCACAGTGGTGTAGTGGTTAGCGCTGTCGCCTCACAGCAAGAAGGTCCTGGGTTCAAGCCCCGGGGCCGGCGAGGGCCTTTCTGTGTGGAGTTTGCATGTTCTCCCCGTGTCCGCGTGGGTTTCCTCCGGGTGCTCCGGTTTCCCCCACAGTCCAAAGACATGCAGGTTAGGTTAACTGGTGACTCTAAATTGACCGTAGGTGTGAGTGTGAATGGTTGTCTGTGTCTATGTGTCAGCTGTGATGACCTGGCGACTTGTCCAGGGTGTACCCCGCCTTTCGCCCGTAGTCAGCTGGGATAGGCTCCAGCGACCCTGTAGAAGGATAAAGTGGCTAGAGATAATGAGATGAGATGAGATTTTCATGGACTGGATCTGAAGATGCCACAGTGTGTTGTCTGCCAAGAGGTGCTAGCTAACGATGCTATGAGATGTTTAAAATGTGTAAAACAAGATGTTTTAAAAAGAAAGGCACAGATGTTTAAAATGTGTAAAAAAGATGTTTTAAAAAGCACAGATGTTTAAAATGTGTAAAAGAAAAAAATAAAAATGTGTACAACAACCTTTTTTTTAAAATACGAATGGAACATTAAGTATAGCAACAACAAAAATTGTGAGGGGGGGCGCTGTTGTTTATTTGCTCTCTGAGGGGGGGCTGACTCTCCCACACTTTGAAAACCCCTGTGGACACGGAAAAACTAGTTCATGCTTTCGTTACCTCCAGGTTGGATTATTGTAATGCCTTACTGTCTGGATGTTCCAAAAAGTGCGTAAACAAGCTCCAGTTAGTTCAAAATGCAGCCGCAAGAGTCCTTACTAGACTAGAAAATATGACCACATCATCCCTGTCTTATCCACACTGCATTGGCTCCCAATCAAATTTCGTATGGATTATAAAGTACTACTATTTACTTTAAAGCACTGAATGGTCTCACACCACAGTACCTGAGTGAACTTCTGGTCCTCTATGACCCGCCACACCTACTTGGATCAAAACGTGCAGGCTATCTGCTGGTACCTCGTATAGTGAAGGCTACATCAGGGTGCAGAGCCTTTTCTTACAAAGCCCCACAGTTATGGAACAGCCTTCCAAGTAGTGTTCGGGAATCAGACACACTCTCAGTGTTTAAGTCTAGGCTGAAAACCTATCTGTTTAGTCAAGCCTTTTGTTAAAGGTCTCATTGCATCGTTTTTTCATTAATTGTGCATTGGTCTGTAGTATGAATGAATGCCCTGTGAGCCGGTTTTGGTGAAAAAAATGCTGTGGTTCTCCTGTTTCAGGCTGTTCTAGTTAAGTGGAGGAGTGGGTGGTGGGAGAATGACAGGATTTCAGCTCTTGCTCATTAATATTCATGACATGTAAACGTCTTACCTCTGATTGGCTAACAGCAATCAGTAAACGTGTTACTTCTGATTGGCTAACAGCACTGTGACGCTACCTCCAGTGGGTCAGAACAAGCGGATGTGGGTGTCTTTGTAAAAACTGTTTTGATTGGCTATTTTGGTCTCAACATCGATGTTTTGACCAATAACAATGTAGATAACACGAATTTTACATCACATTCAACGAGATTTAAACGAGACTAAAGATGGCGGCTTACAAATAATGTGTAAACATCATTGGAGTTAATGAAGTTTGAACAGCATGAAGGAACATACCCCAACCCCCCGAAATTAATAAAAAAAATTCTCAACGGATTTGGCATAATATAAAAAGGTTGTTTTTTACTCAGAAAAAGTGGAAATCTGCCAAAAAGCGGAAAACTCTCATTCCTGCCTAGCTTGTGACCATGTCATGCATGCTAACGTGGAGAATATGAACATGCTATTTTGTAACAAAAACCTTCGAACAAAAAGTTCTTGTTTTACTTACAGCTTGTGAGCTGGTGGTCGATCGTCTTGACGGTACAGATCCAAGTATTAAAAACAACCTTGAAGCAAAACCACTACTGAAGGCACCGAAGTTTGAAAAGTCACTGTGGTTGAAATGATCAGAACACAGTACTAACGTTGCATTATACTTCGCTGGTGGTGTTCCAAAGATAAATTCCAACCATTTCTTCTTCACCTCTTCTATCTTGCAACGTTGCTCCGCCTAGGTTTCGTTTCTGTCAGCGGCTCCAGCCCGACTTTGGACGCTCGTAACTCGGGCAGGGGAGGTCCCAGCCTCCCCAAACTTGGCAGCCAGCGACCTCTGCCCTCTCCCCAATGAACCAGCACTGCCAGGGCGGGCTAGCCCTGCGCCTTGGGACGTAATAGGTTTCGTTTCTGTCAGCGGCTCCAGCCCGACTTTGAATGCTCGTAACTCGCGCAGGGGAGGTCCCAGCCTCCCCAAACATGCAACGTTCATGTGTTACTGCCACAAATAACACAGGCACGAACTTGTTCAGACATGTTTTCAACTTGCTGTTAGGTCCTCTTCGTTAGCTACTGACGAGATGGGCTCTGCTATCTCTCCTCACGCTTAAATCCGAACTTTCTTCCCGTGGGCGGTCGCAAGCCAAGGTGGGCGAGGCCATGAATACTAATTTTTGAAGTGACGTAAGTTCGTAGGGCTTTTTCAGATTCGCTCGTTTTTCTGACTATTTTCTTTCATAAGCTAATACAGGGAATGGGAGTAGAATTACATTTTCACATGCAGCATGCATATGCAACTCGGAGTGAACTATGGTATTTTAAAAAGAGCCAGTATTAAATGTGTTTGGTGGAAGGGCACCTTTAATGGTGTCTATGAGGTAAAGGTGTAGATCTGGAGGGTCCTCAGACATAGAGTGTTTTGGTAAACTGGGATGTATGGATGCTGTCAGTCCCTACTCGCTTGCTCACTCAAGTTTGTTGACGGTGTAGTAGCTGGCTGCTTTATGTCCCGGGGCTCCCTCATGCCTGTGTTACCTTCTAGCTCTCCCCTTTTAGTTATGCTGTCATAGTTAGTTGCCGGAGTCCAGTGTTGCCAGATTGGGCAGTTTTAAGTGCATTTTGGCGGGTTTTGAACATATTTTGGGCTGGAAAACGTCAGCAGCATCTGGCAACACTGCCGGAGTCCCTGCTTGTACTCAGTGCAATATGTATACTGTTCCTGCTTATTCAGGTGACATTGGGCATACCTAACAACCTGTGTTTTCTCTCTCTTCTCCCCCCAAATCTGTCCCTCTGAGTTACATGTTGGTCCTGGGATCGAGATGCTGACCTCTTCTGCTCCTCGGACCTGCTTGATCCATCCTGGTGCCCTGTGTCTGGTTGGAGTCTCATTACATTGCTCCTGTGGAGGACAGCCCCATGAGGACAGTCATGCAGTCATACAGTAATGCTTTTATGGCTGAGGACTACAGTTGACTTGCTAACTTTAGGACTGCAGTTGTCATGAACAGTTTTGCACTCAAGTTTCCATCAGTGAAGAGTTTATCATATCAATGAAACTGACTTCATGTTAAAACTGTTAATATTATAGTCATGCTGTCTGTTGTTGCCCAAATGAGGATGGGTTCCTTTTTGAGTCTGGTTCCTCTCGAGGTTTCTTCCTCATGTCATCTGAGGGGGGTTTTCCTTGCCACTGTTGCCACAGGCTTGCTCATTGGGGATAGATTAGGGATAAAATTAGCTCATGTTTTAAGTTGTTCAAATTCTGGAAAGCTGCTTTGCAACAATGTTTATTGTTAAAAGTGCTATACAAATAAACTTGACTTGACTTGACTTGACAAAGTGCTTTCAGTGAAAATAATGAGTGCAAAGTTCATGCCACTTTCAAACCAATAAACAGGGTGGGACCGAGGTTATGTGAGCAAAGTTCAATCTTTCTTTTGTCAATTCAAACTAAGTGAATCAACATGTTTTAATCCCTGGTCTTGACAATTCATATATTTTTTATTGTTAAACCATGATCGGTATTCAAATCAATGCAGTATCTAAATAATATTTTTGGAGAATTTTAAGCCTTTATTTGCCACATGAACATTGGAGGACAGTGAAATCCTTTCTCTGCATTTGACACATCTTACATTATGTGAGCACACGCAAAATGCCCTGGCAGCATTTGGGGGCCTTGCTCAAGGGCAATTCAGCCATTCCTACTGGCCAAATGAATCAAACTTTTCAGTCCCAGAGCTATGTCTTAAGGAAACTTTTAGGCCCTGGATTCCCCAAAGAGAAGTCTCTGTATCGGCATTGCCCGGAAGCAGAGCCAGGCCTCCTGTGTTGCAGGCGAGAATTCTACCACTGAACCACCAATGCTGACAGGAAAGAACCATGTATGTTGCTTGGAAAAAGGAAGGACTTGCAGTTCCTGCCACCTCAACATAGGACTGAGGGGGAGTTGATAGGCTTGAAGTACTTTGTAATACCCCTTTCACACCAAAGTCCAACTCGCACTACCCGAGCTTCACAAATCCCTTCTTGGGGCACAAAGTGCTTTCAGTGCAAATCATGAGTGCAAAGTTGATGCCTCTTTCAAACCAATGACCAGGGTGAGACTTCAGTTATGTGATCAAAGTTCAACCTTTCTTTTGTTAATTCAAAGTGAGTCAACATGTTTTAATCCACGATCATGACAATTCAGATTTTTTTTATTGTTAAACCAAGATCTGTATTCAAATCAATGCAGTATCTCAATATTTTTTTCAGAGAATTTTAAGACTTTGTCACATGAACATTGGAAAAGAGTGAAATTCTTTCTCTGCATTTGACACATCTTGCATTATATGAGCATACACAAAATACCCTTGCTTCAGGGCACTTCAGCCATTCCTACTGGGCCAGAGAATCAAAACTTGCAGTCCCAAAGCTACTTTTTGAGGAAAGTGTTAACCCTCTGGGGTCTGAGGCTATTTTCTGGTACTAATGATTTTGGCATGCTCTAATGTTTTCAATTTTATCAAATCTAAGCAGTACTTTCAAAGTCATATGACTTTTTTGAATTCAGCACAAGTTCAGCTACAATAATATCTATGTAGTATCTATGTCATGACTGTACTTTAAAAAATAACAGATAAATGAAGATGTAAAAAGCAGTTTTAGAACTGTGTTGGAATGTGTGAAAAAACATTACCTTACCCACTCTGTGATGAACTGTTTTGATCACTTGAGGTGATTCTGTTCAGTCTTAGGAATGTATTGAGCACAAAAACTTAAATCTGCTCTACTGATTTGGACAATTAACTGGCCATGAAAAAAATTATGTCCAACTGTTTTAGGATAAAGGGGAGTGGGAGGGGTATTCAATGAGAAGAGTAAAAAATTCCATTCCATTCAATTAGAAGAGTGAATACCTCTCATACTGCCAACTCTTAATCCCATCAGGTCAAGTGATCAAAACAGTTCATTACAATGGGTAACGTAATGTTTTTTTCACACATTCCAACACAGTTCTAAAACTGCTTTCTCTGCATTTGACGCTGCTTTTTACAACAGCTTCATTTATGTTTTTAAAAAAGTTTTACTCTATTCAGTGTGTCTTGAAATTAACAATTCAGATTTTTTTTGTTAAACCAAAATCTGTATTCAAATCAATGCAGTATCTCAATGATTTTTTCAGAGAATTTTAAGACTTTATTGTACTATTTTACTCAATTCAGAGCCACAACCAACTCCGTTACTCTGTTACTCAGTTAATTTTGCTCCCACTTCAACTCTAAGTTTTACTCTCGAAACTCAAAATAGAGCAAAATTAACTATTTTTGAGGAAAATACTTTTAACTCAGGAAAAATTGCTCAGGCAATTTTCCTGTATATGCACTACAGTGCACGCATATCAACCGATATGCTCATAAGAAATAGAAGGAATATTTACACTTACTCGAGTTGATCTTCGGCTGAATTGAGTCAAAGTTCAAAATGACACCACTCATCATCAGTGTCACATTACTCAAGATGAACTGCTGAAATTGAATCACTGTCCTGAATCGAATCATGAATTGAATTGCTGTCCTGAAATTGAATCGCTGTCCTGAATCATCCGAAAAGCCATCTCACAAATCCGCTTGCCATCTCACAACAAGTTTTACCTCCAAACAGGTAGCCTAAACTATGGCTGATATTTTATCCTGCTTACGGTGGGCATTCCCACTGCAAAAGAGAAACCAATTGAAACCAAAAGAGTGAAAGTGATTATCCTTCCATTACCATGTGAATAGTCTTTTATGAATGCATAAGTGGGCACTCAGTGCTCTGACTCAGGTGTGACTGAGTAAGGTGACAAGCTTTATGTTTCATCTAACTTAGGTAATTTTAAAAAATATTATATTTTTTGGCAGTGAGCACATTGGAAAGTGTAAAGTATAAAGTTTCTGTCAATATGTTTATTGTGCTTGTATGATAAAAACTCATGAAGATATTTATACATGACCTACTCATTCTAAACCTGCTGAGCTTCGCCAGCAAAGCTCTCGACCCCAGAGGGTTAAGCCATGGGTTCCCCAAAGAGATGTCTCTGTATTGGCACTGCCCAGAATCAGAGCCTGGCCACCCACTTGGCAGGTGAGAATTCTATCACTGAACCACCAATCCTGATAGGAAAGAGCCATGCATGTGGCTTGGAAAAAGGAAGGGCTTGCAATTCCTGCCAAATCAACCTAGGAGCTGATAGCTTGGAGTGCTCTGCAATACCCCTTTCATGCCGATGTCCTACTCATGCTACCCGACTCAGCTTCACAAATCCCTTCTTGGAGGACAAAGTGCTTTCAGTGCAAATCATGAGTGCAAAGTTGATGCCTCTTTCAAACCAATGACCAGGGTGGGACCTCAGTTATGTGTGCAAAGTTCAACCTTTCAAGTCAAGTCAAGTCAACTTATTGTCAAATATGCTATACATGCTTGACATACAGCACAGATGAAATTTCAGTCCTCTCTGACCCACAGTGCAAACAGGCAATGCAATAAATAAAAATAGAATAATTGAAATTTGTTAATTCAAACTAAGTGAGTCAACATGTGTTAATCCCCAGTCATGACAATACATAATTCATAATTTACCCAACTCAGCTTCACAAATAACTACTAGAGGCACAAAGTGTTTTCAGTGCAAATCATGAGTGCAAAGTTGATGCTGACTTGGGACCTCGGGTATGTGACCAAAGTTCAATCTTTCTTTTGTCAATTCAAACTAAGTGAGTCAACTTGTTTTAATCCCCAGTCATGACAATTCATATTTTTTATTGTTAAACCATGATCTGTATTCAAATCAATTTAGTATCTAAATAATGTTTTTAGAGAATTTTAAGCTTTGATTTTTCACATGAACATTGGAAAACAGTGCTATGTGAGCACACACAAAATGCCCTTGGTTAAGGGCACTTCAGCCATTCCTACTGGCCCAGGGAATCAAACCTTCCAGTTCCAAAGCTACTTTTTTGAGGAAACTGTTAGACCCTGGGTTCCCCAAAGAGAAGGCTCTGTGTCAGCATTGGCTGGGAATCAGAGCTGGGTCTCCCATGTGGCGGGCCAGAATTCTACCACTGAACCACCAATGCTGAGAGAAAAGAAGTTTGGAAAAAGGAAGGACTTGCAGTTCCTGCCACATCAACAGAGGACTGGGGACAAGCATAGGCTTCAAGTGCTCTGTAATAAGTCAAGTCAAGTCAAGTTTATTTGTATAGTGCTTTTAACAATATACAATTACAATTGTATATTACAATATACAATTGTATAGCAGCTTTACAGAATTTGAACGATTAAAACATGAGCTAATTTTCTCCCTAATTTATCCCCAAAGAGCAAGCCTGTGGCGACGGTGGCAAGGAAAAACTCCCTCAGACGACATGAGGAAGAAACCTCGAGAGGAACCAGACTCAAAAGGGAACCCATCCTCATTTGGGCAACAACAGACAGCATGACTATAATATTAACAGTTTTAACATAAAGTCAGTTTCGTTGATATTATAAACTCTTCATTGATGGAAACTTCAGTGCAAAACTGTTCATGACAACTGCAGTCCTAAAGTTAGCAAGTCAACTGTAGTCAGCCATAGAAGCATTACTGTAAGAGTCCAGAGCGTCCTCCAAGTGTGACTTTCAACTGTCCTCATGGGGCCGTCCTCCACAGGAGCGATGCGATGAGACTCCAACCAGACACAGGGCACCAAGATGGATCAAGCAGGTCCGAGGAGCAGAAGAGGTCAGCATCTCGATCCCAGGACCAACATGTAACTCAGAGGGACAGATTTGGGGGGAGGGGGGAGGGGGAGAGAGAGAGAAGGAGAGAAAACACAGGTTGTTAAGTATGCCCAATGTCACCTGAATAAGTAGGAACAGTATATATATTGCACTGAGTACAAGCAGGGACTCCGGCAACTAACTATGACAGCATAACTAAAAGGGAAGAGCCAGAAGGTAACACAGGCATGAGGGAGCCCCAGGACATAAAGCAGCCAGCCACTACACCGTCAACAAACTCGAGTGAGCAAGCGAGTAGGGACTGACAGCATCCATACATCCCAGTTTACCAAAAGACTCTATGTCTGAGGACCCTCCAATTCTACACCTTTACCTCATAAACACCATTAACAAAAGGCTTGACTAAACAGATATGTTTTCAGCTTAGACTTAAACACTGAGACTGTGTCTGATTCCCAAACACTACTTGGAAGGCTGTTCCATAACTGTGGGGCTTTGTAAGAAAAGGCTCTGCCCCCTGATGTAGCCTTCACTATACAAGGTACCAGCAGATAGCCTGCACCTTTTGATCTAAGTAGGCGTGGTGGGTCATAGAGGAGCAGAAGTTCACTCAAGTACTGTGGTGCAAGACCATTCAGCGCTTTAAAGGTCAATAGTAGTATTTTATAATCAATACGAAATTTGATTGGGAGCCAATGCAGTGTGGATAAGACAGGGGTGATGTGGTCATATTTTCTAGTTCTAGTAAGGACTCTTGATGCTGCATTTTGAACTAACTGGAGCTTGTTTATGCACTTATTGGAACATCCAGACAGTAAGGCATTACAATAATCCAACCTGGAGGTAACAAAAGCATGAACTAATTTTTCTGCGTCACATAGTGACATTAAATTTCTTATCTTAGCAATATTTCTGAGATGAAAGAAAGCTATCCGGGTAATGTTATCAGTGTGAGTTTCAAATTAAAAGACTGGGGTCAATAATCACTCTGAGGTATTTTACTGCTGCACGTGAAGAAACAGAAAGGCCATCCAGAGTTACTGTGTAATCAGAAAACTTACTTCTAGCTGCATGTGGTCCTAGTACAAGTACTTCAGTTTTGTCAGAGTTAAGTAGAAGGAAATTAATAAGCATCCAGTGTCTAATGTCCTTTACACATTCCTCAATTCTATTAAGCTGGTGTCTCTCATCAGGTTTTCCAGAAACATACAACTGTGTGTCATCAGCATAACAGTGGAAACTAATACAATGTTTATGAATAGCATCACCCAGAGGTAACATATATAAAGAAAAAAGCAGTGGACCCAAGCCAGAACCTTGTGGAACACCAAACTTTACCTCAGTATGTCTAGAAATATCACCATTTATATCAACATACGGTACTGATAGCGATCAGTTAAATAAGAGCTGAGCGAGGAGAGGGACGTTCCCTTAACTCCCACAACATTTTCTAGTCTATCCAGAAGAATGGAATGATCAATGGTATCAAATGCTGCACTAAGGTCAAGCAACACAAGCAGCGAGACACAGCCCTGATCAGACACCAGCAGTAGGTCGTTTACTACTTTAACCAAAACTGTCTCTGTGCTATGATTAGGTCTAAATCCTGACTGATACATTTCATGGATGTTATTCCAATGTAAATATGAGCATAACTGCTGTGCCACAGCTTTTTCAAGGATCTTGGAGATAAAGGGGAGGTTTGATCCTGGCCGATAATTGGTCAGCTGACAGGGATCAAGGTCAGGTTTTTTAATCAGGGGTTTGATAACTGCTAGTTTAAAGGATTTGGGTACATAGCCAATCGTAAGAGAAGAATTTATTATTTTTAGAAGCAGTTCAATTACTTCAGTTATTATCTGTTTGAATAGACGTAATAACCCTTTCACACTGAAGTCCAACCTGCGTTACCCAACTCGGCTTCACAAATCCCTTTCAAATGCTTTCAGTGCAAATCACAAATTGCAAAGTTGATGCCTCTTTCAAACCAATGACCAGGATGGGATCTAGGTTATGTGACCAAAGTTCAACCTTTCTTTTGTCAATTCAAACTAACTGAGTCAACATGTTTTAATCCCTAGCCATAGCAATTCATATTTTTATTGTTAAACCAAGATCTGTATTCAAATCAATGCAGTATCTAAATAATGTTTTTGGATAATTTTAAGTCTTTATTTGTCAAATGAATATTGGAGCACAGTGAAATTCTTTCTTTGCATTTGACATGAGCACACACAAAATGCCTTTGCTCAAGGGCACTTTAGCCCTTCCTGCTGGCTCAGGGAATTAAACCTTCCAGTCCATAAGCTACAATTCAAGGAAACTTTCAGACCCTGGATTCCCCAGAGAGAAGTCTCTGTGTCAGCATTGGCCGGGAATCAGAGCCAGGCCTCCCGTGTGGCATGTGAGAATTCTACCACTGAACCAACAATGCTGACAAGCAAAGCCATGCATGTAGCTTGGAAAAAGGAAGGACTTGTGGTTCCTGCCACATCAACACAAACCCACAGGGATAATATGCAAACTCCATGCAGAAAAGTCCTCGTTGGCTGTGAGATTCGAGCCCTGAACCTTCTTGCCGTGCTGAGCACTGCACCACCATGCTGCCCTAGGGATGACTGAACAGAAAAAAAGTCTGAAAGAAACATGAAGGCTGCAGGCAGGGGTGCCGCTAGAAATTTTGACCCTTAGTTTATCCAGAGGAAGTGTTATTAGTGTAACTTTCTAACAAAAACACACATGAATTCAAAAGTCTGAGTTTGTCAAACACCAGGATTGACCCACTGGATCTGAACACCTCTACTGGATTGATCACAGAAGACACAGGCCATGTTTATACCCTGATATTACTTTTCACCACTAGGTGTCAGTATTTAATTAGAGACCTACCCAGGCTGTAGCTAGAAGATAAGTATACACTCAATATAAGCTGGTCTTGCTGTCGCAAACAGACATCCAAATTCATCCTTATGTCTCCTTCATGTACTGATTTATTATATGCAGTTAAATTTGTAGGTTGATGAATAACTATTGAAGTAATAGAAGAAGATTACATGGTGCACTGCAAGAAAACTGAGTGTTTTTTTTTCTGGCTGTGCCAATTTAATAGAAAACAAAGTCAATACAGTAATTAGCAATGCACTGCGAAAAACTCAACATTCATCAACTTATTAAATAAAGACTTGAACAATAACAGCATGTAAATGTAAACAATGGCAAAACAGATAAACATACAAAGAGGTCAAATGGCAGAGAATATTGAATGAGTATCTTAACCTCAAATATTTAGTATCTCAATGTTCAACAGCGGGGCGGCACGGTGGTGTAGTGGTTAGCGCTGTTGCCTCACAGCAAGAAGGTCCGGGTTCGAGCCCTGTGGCCGGCGAGGGCCTTTCTGTGCGGAGTTTGCATGTTCTCCCCGTGTCCGCGTGGGTTTCCTCCGGGTGCTCCGGTTTCCCCCACGGTCCAAAGACATGCAGGTTAGGTTAACTGGTGACTCTAAATTGACCGTAGGTGTGAGTGTGAATGGTTGTCTGTGTCTATGTGTCAGCCCTGTGATGACCTGGCGACTTGTCCAGGGTGTACCCTGCCTTTCGCCCGTAGTCAGCTGGGATAGGCTCCAGCTTGCCTGCGACCCTGTAGAACAGGATAAAGCGGCTAGAGATAATGAGATGAGATGAGATGAGCTGCATGTTTGGTTAGTAACATTAGTTGATCATAAGGGAAACAAATATCTTAAAAGGGTGATCTTAAAAGTGTCAATGTCATTATTCCCTTCACATCTTAAGTCAAGCTATCTAACAATCTTTTTAGCCAGTTTTTGTCCATTTCATATGCCAGTAGTCCATTTCATTATTGTAATGTCTATATGAAGGTTATCAACTAAAATAGTACTTGCTTGCTATAGCTAACTGCTCACATAGTTAATGCAGCAAAATCCTAAAAATTGGTCCACATGAGCCTTAACCCCAAAGCCCTTTATTCACAGATTGTTCTGTAAATACATTATCAACAAAATACTGCTCACCTCTTTTTGTTTCAACTGGGAGGAGGGTTAAGGGAGGGTTTCCTAATCCTGAGGCTGCATCTGTGCATGCTGACAGTAGACCTCATTAGTGAACAAGCTAGTTATTAGCATGCATCTTAACCTAGCTGGCACACTAGCTATATAGTGAACTTCCAAATTCACTGAGCTCTTTGTAGACCAAATTACATTCATTACGCCTTTCATTACTGCCTCTTTTTATGTTTCTGGTAGCCCAACTTCTTCATGGTGGTGTCAATTAACCATCAATTCTGCTTCTGCCATGTGCAGCTAACGTTAGTGGTGGATTGGAAAGCAACAAACGTAATGCGGTACAGTATCACGCTTGGGCTCCGCCTACACAAGACTGTACCATGTAATGAATAGGGAGGGGTGAAAGACGATCTATTGTAATAATTTTGCGGAAAATGGAAAACCAAATCAGAAGGTTGTTGTATTTGTTCATTTTAAGAGACAAAATTATTAACAATATTTTTATTAAATTAACTTACACATGCTAATAATATTAATATTGTCCTCTGAGGGCCCCTTGTCAATGCTGGGCCCTTAGAATCGTCCTAACTTCCCCCTCCAGTGGCACCCCTGGCTGCAGGCCCCTCTGAGAATGTCATATCATATGACAGTCTGCACCCTTTGCCAGATAAACAGCACGGACGCTGTCAAGTATCAACTGTCGATCTGATCTAGACCTAGTAGCAGGCCCACAAACTAACATGCATTCTGTGTATGACTCACAAAAGTTCACTCTGGGAAACTGGCAGTCCTGTAGTTTTACACACATATTTGGCTTAATTTGCATTCAGACAGAAGTCAGCCTAGATCTCATATATTTCTCCACAAACTAATTTTTCAAATGTTTATATTTTAAGGTAGACTGCCTTTCAGATTTTTCAAGTTTAGGTCATAAAAATAATTTTCCCTGACACCCAATTATTTTTGTTTAGTAGTCTGAAAGCTACTAAATTCAAATCACAGACTTCCAATTTTATGAGGTTTTTTTTTTTTAAATAGAACAAAATAATGAATTTAGGGACATGTGGCCCTAAATTCTCCCCTATTTTTTCTTGCTTCACCATGACCCAATTCAAGATACTAGGTCATGTATCACATGGTGGGCTTTCCCTGTTCACACAAGGCATTGTTGGATACAAATTTGAAATAGGAGAGGAAAATGGAGGACATAAATGAAACATGAAAAACCGACTACAGTAATGGAAAGTGAGAAGAAAAGATGTTATGTTGTGAAGGAAAGGAAACACAGGACCAAACTAATAAATATCGGCAGTCAGCGAGCACCTCGGTGTGATCAGCTGTTCGTTTAGCGACAGAATGATGTAACTGTCAGTGTGTGGTCAAGGTAAACCTGTAGATGGCAGTAATGCAATACTGGATGCCAACTGCCGTAAAACCTAAAACATGGTAGCCGTGGGGTCTTAAAAGTCTTAAAAAAGTCTTAAAATTTAATATTCCAAAATTAAGGCCTTAAAAAGTCTTAAATTGCTTTGCCCAAGTCTTAATTTTTTTAAACAAAGGTCTTAAATTTACTCCTATTCTACGATGTGAAAACGTGGGTTTTGCATAACATCAGTGAATTTCTTGGAGTATGCGCAAAGAAAGAAACAATATTGATACATTTTCACGCCGGCGCAATCGTCGGAGTCCGTGGTGGAGAGGAGACTCCGTGAATCGCAGCATGGGAAGTGTCGTTTTAATCAGCAGTGGCTTTCAGATGAAATATATCGTGATTGGGTGAGGGAGGTTCCTGGAAGTGATGTTGAAGCAAGATGCTGTGTTTGTCGAAAGGCCTTCAAGTTGTCCACTATAGGTCATTTCGCTTTAGAGTCTCACATGAAGAGCTCAAAGCACATTGTATCTGCCCTCCACCGCCACCAGCCCATCGCTCAGTTCTGCACGGTTCAATCTCCGAATGCACCTGGAGTTGGCACTAGCACCACTGTCGAACGTCAGCAGCATCAGCCAAGCCAGACATCATCGGCAAGGCTAGCAACAACACAAGGGCCGAGCAGTGGCATGATGGGTGTCGGTGGAACCCCGACACTTCGGGCAGAGGTGCTCTGGATTTTAAAAACAATTACGGAACACCACTCGTACAGCTCGAATGAGGGCATAAGCGAACTCTAAGGCTATGTTCCAGTGGCGGCTTGTAGTCTTTCAAACAGGGGAGGCTGGTCGGTTACGATATTTCCAGATTTTAAAAGAAAAAAGAAAAAACACATCAATTTTGCCCATACTCTTGCCTCTGATCTGGCTGATTGTTGGCAGGGTCACAAACTGTGAAATAACAGGTTCTTTTGGCCCATTAGCCTACTGTCCAATATACATGATGGTGGTGTTGGGGGGGGGGTATATTTTAACATTTTATATTTTAAAATTGTTGCATGTTGTTTAAAAATTGATCATTATTGAAAGCAGCTCTTTGTCAGGAACCTCAGCAGTAACAGCAGAGTGTTCTGGAATAGGCACAAGCACTGACCTTGGGGAGCCAAACATAGAGCTGGGTGCCACACATCTCATTCAATGACACTTTCCCTATATTTTACTTATTTTGACTGAGAAATGTTTTATTGACAATTTTGATAACCCTTCACTTTTAATCCAGGTCTGTAGTGTGAAATGTTCTCGGCTGTGTTTTTGTTTAAAAATGTTTTCCAAATTGTAGCTGTGTTTAATTCATATCCAGAAAAATATATATTCCAATATAATATACTCAGCATAAACATTTTAAATAGATTCTATATTTTTGGTCCATCCATGACATATTACTAAAGTAGCCTATTTACTGTTGTTGATGTGGGTCACTTGCTGTTAGCCAATTCACTTTCTCGTACCAGGAGAGCTGAAAGGAACGAGTATTATTCCCTACCTTTTTCACCAAGTCAATTTGAGGCGTTGGTCTACCCTGCTCTTTAATTTTAATTTTTTCCTCGAAAGGAAGACTGGCAAATGGCTTCGCCAAAATTAAATCAGCAATACTTGGCATCCGTGCGCAGCTTTCTTGCTAGCTGACTAGCCCCCTCAAGTTCAAGTTCAGTCACTCAAATAAACGAAATTTCTGGAACTAAGATAGCAAACTTGACAACACTATATTTACACTTTATTTACAATGAAAATATATACAAACTAAAAAAGCTGGTAGAAACCGTATGTAATGAATGAAATCGAAATGTAAGCTGATCTCTTACAATACACCACACCACTTGCGAATCCGCATGGGACTGAACTGAAATTCACCGCTGCCTGTCTATATTTGAAACGAGCTGTCAATCAAAGAAAATATCCGGCTGCTTTCACCAATCACCAGTCTCCTCATGGAAAGCTTTGCCATGTCCCTCCCATGTGAGGCTCGGAGTCCGTAGGCGGGCATTTTCGCAGTATTTGTCCAATAATCATCTTGCATTTTGAGATTGAAAAGCGCATAGCTCCCAAATGCCATTGAAGTCCACTGAGGCTGGGAGTCCGTGGGGCGGGCGTTTTCGCAGTATTTGTCCAATAATCGTCTTGCATTTTGAGATTGAAAAGCGCATCGCTCCCAAATGCCATTGAAGTCTACTGAGGCTGGGAGTCCGGTGGGCGGGCGTTTTCGCAGTATTTGTCCAATAACCGTCTTGTATTTTGATATTGAAAAGCGCATAGCTCCTAAATGCCATTGAAGTCCACTGAGGCTGGGCTGCATCGCGCTGTCACGAGGGGGAAAAACTCACGCACACATTAAAGTTATAACAGAATGATTTCGCACTGTAGTTGGGTTGAGCACATATATTTCTATGATTCTGGATCTGAAATAGCAATGTTATAAGGTCGGCTATAACATAAGCCTAGCGCAATTCATCCTACACGATGTTCGTCATTTTTAGAGGAGGCTGAGCCTCCCTCGTTGTCTTAGAGCAATCGCCCGTGTTATGTTCCCAGACTCGGAAGTCGCTACAACATTCTCCTGTGGAAAAAACAAAACGTCTTACACAACAAAATTCGGTCTTGTTCCTTATATAACGAAGGAGTTGGTCAAAGATGTTAACGAGGCAAGTGGTGGATTTATCTCATTGTGTCTCTTATCTATCCACCTCCACATCTATGTCTTCCCTCCCTCCCTTGTTTACTAGGAGTATTTACATTTCTTTTTATTCTTCAAAATGTAAAAGGGTTGAAGCAAGTTGAATGCTGGGAAACTAAGACAAAGAGTTTGTCTGTTTATCATCTCTGGGTGCATGGTCATAATTAGTTTAGAGACCGTTCTTTAGGCCTTGAGTTGGGCCCTCAGTTTGGCTTTTTGGCTGGTGAGTGCACACCATTGTACCAATGTATTGGTACGCCAATTGCATTTTTGTGCACCTTTAAGAGACTTTCGGCTTACCTCTTTTCTATCGATCTATCTCTATCTCTCTTCCCATCTATCCCCCTCATCTCTTATCTATCTATGCCCCTCTGTATCTCTCTCCCTCCCTCGTTTACAAGGGTACAAAATGTAAAATGGTTGAAGCAAGTGGTGGGAAACTAAGACAAAGAGTTTGTCTGTTTAGAGTGTTGTGAATGTTTTGATATTTTATTTAAAAAAAATACACCCACATCACTTTTTTATTTTAAGTATCATCTCTGGGTGCATGGTCATAATTAGTTCAGAGACAATTCTTTAGGCCTCGAGTGAGGCCCTCAGTTTGGCTTTTTGACTGGTGAGTGCACACCTTTGGCATTAATGTGTTGGTATGCCTATTGCATTTTTGTGTACCTTTAAGACCATGATGTAGACCCTACGTTGTGCTCCTTTCTTCCAGGTTTAGACTTGGTTTTTTGTCTTGAATGTGAAGATTCGACAAGCAATGCACATAATGACTTCTCATCTCATCTCATTATCTCTAGCTGCTTTATCCTTCTACAGGGTCGCAGGCAAGCTGGAGCCTATCCCAGCTGACTACGGGCGAAAGGCGGGGTACACCCTGGACAAGTCGCCAGGTCATCACAGGGCTGACACATAGACACAGACAACCATTCACACTCACATTCACACCTACGGTCAATTTAGAGTCACCAGTTAACCTAACCTGCATGTCTTTGGACTGTGGGGGAAACCGGAGCACCCGGAGGAAACCCACGCGGACACGGGGAGAACATGCAAACTCCACACAGACAGACCCTCGCCGGCCCCGGGGCTCGAACCCGGACCTTCTTGCTGTGAGGCGACAGCGCTAACCACTACACCACCGTGCCGCCCACATAATGACTTTTAAGTATATAACTTTTATAATAAAAGTATTTTTACTTGAAACATTTGTCATTATTGTGAATTTGATCTGGTGTTCTATGACCGCATAATGGGTGCGATGTAGGTCTTAATTCTCATTTAAGTGGTCTTAAAAAGGTCTTAAAAAAGTCTTAAATTTATGGTGGTCAAACCTGGGAACATTGGAAACCCTGTAAAAGAAGAAGGAAAAGAAGAAGCAGGTAAACTTGTGCATGCGCACACCGGACTTCCTCTGTCTGCTTGACTGCGTGAAGCAAACAATTTCATACACATTATTTGCTAGGGAATCCCCTTAAATTAAATAACTTACCAGCCACAGAATGGCCTGGTTTTTTGAGATATTGCAGAAATAAACATATATCACAATGACCAAATTTCAGAGGGAATTAAATTTCACTGATTTTATGAAATCAAAAGGCCATATAGCTTTAACCTCGCACTCTATAGTTGATGGTACCTCTGCAAAGTTCACAGACAACTTTGTCAGCTGATTGATCTTTTGTAATTTTATATTGCTCTTTCTTTTTCTAGCCACAACCACTTAAATTTATTTTTTACAGAAGAATCCTGTTAGGGTTTTGCTGGGATTCGAACCTGGTTCGTTGGTGTGATGATCCAGCAAACCCCCACTAGGCCACCAGGGGAATGACTCAAATGCAGAGGCGTGAGGCGGAAGTAGAAAAAGTAACAAAAGGTTTATTTATACTATGTACACTATATACAATCCAGGGCAAAACAAAAAAAAACAAAAACAAAGAGTATAATTCAAAAAGAAAAAGGCAAAAATGCAAAAGCTCAGAAGATCCACAAAACACAGTACAAAGGAAACTGGAGATAAACATAACAGCACAAAGACTCCGTGACAAGAGGACTGAACTCAAGGGTATAAATACACAAACTAATTAAGGACACAGGTGAAGATAATTAGGACTAACGGGCAATTAACAAAAAAAAAACACAAAACACAGGAACAGTGGTGGCCTCTAGAGGCCAAAATAAATATGACACGAAAAGGAAATAACAGCGGCCTCTAGAGGCCAAAACAGTCCAAGTCCTAACAGGACCCCCCCCCTCGGAGCGTCTCCTGACGTTCCCAGGGCGATCCGGATGGGCCGAATGGAAGTCCCGACACAGTTCTTTATCCAGGACATCCCGAGCAGGAACCCAGCAGCGCTCCTCAGGACCATAGCCCTCCCAGTCCACCAGATATTGCAACCCGCCGCGGACCCGGCGGGAGTCAAGCAGGCGATGCACAGTGAACACAGTCTGCCCCTGGAAGATGCGGGGGGGTGGGGGGTTCCTAGGGGCAGGGGCATACGTAGACGTCAGTACAGGCCGCAACAGGGAAACATGGAAAGTGGGGTTGATCCTCAGAGTCCGGGGCAACTGAAGCCGGTAGGAGACAGGGTTCACCCTGCGCACCACCTTGAAGGGGCCAATGTAGCGAGGAGCAAGCTTGCGGTTCTCCACCCGCAGCGGAAGGTCCTTAGTGGACAGCCAAACCCGCTGCCCAGGGCGGAAAGTGTGTGCAGGTCTTCTGTGGCGGTTGGCCTGAGTCTGGTTGGTTCTGGAGGTCTGTATGAGGGTCTTCCTGACCTTGCTCCAGGTCTTGCGACACCGTCTCACATATTGGTTGACCGAGGGCACCCCCGCGTCCTCCTCCTGGTCCGGGAACAGAGGTGGCTGGAACCCGAATTGGCACTGGAATGGCGACAGCTTGGTGGCCGATGACTGCAGGGTGTTGTGGGCGTACTCTGCCCATGGCAGCCAGGTGCTCCACGATGTCGGGTTATCCATAGCCAGGCCTCGCAGGGTGGTTTCCAGGTCCTGGTTGAGCCTCTCCGTCTGACCATTGGACTGTGGGTGAAACCCAGAGGAGAGGCTGGCAGTGGCTCCGATGACCTTGCAGAACCCGTGCCACACTCGGGAGGAGAACTGGGGCCCTCGGTCTGAGACGATGTCCTGTGGAAGACCAAAGACTCGGAAGACATGATTAAATATAAGTTTCGCTGTTTCAAGAGCAGAGGGGAGTTTGCACAGAGGTATGAAGCGGCAGGCCTTGGAGAATCTGTCAACTATGACCAAAATGACCATGTTACCTTGTGACTCAGGGAGACCCGTGATGAAGTCGACTGCCACGTGGGACCAGGGACGCCGGGGAATGGTCAGAGGATGCAGGAGACCCTGGGGACACTGTCGTGGGTTCTTGGTTCTGGTGCAAACCTCACAGGACAGGACAAATGACCTTACTTCCTGCTCCATGTTAGGCCACCAGAAGCGTCTTTTCAGGAAGTCCAGGGTCCTCCGAGCTCCCGGGTGGGCGGTGAGAGGGGAAGAGTGACCCCACTGGAGAACCTTGGCCCGGGCTTGATGTGGGACGTACAAGAGGCCCGGTGGCCCCGTCCCAGGACCGGGGTCCTGGCGTTGGGCTCGTCGAACAGCCTCCTCAATACCCCAGCGGACAGGGGCCACAATCCGGGACACCGGGATAATAGGCCCGACTTCATTCTCCCTGTTAGTGGCAGAGAACAGCCTGGACAGTGCATCAGGTTTGGTGTTCTTGGAGCCGGGACGGTACGAGAGGGTGAAGTCAAACCGACTGAAAAACAGGGCCCACCTAGCCTGTCGAGGGTTCAGTCTCTTGGCTTGCTGGAGGTACTCCAGGTTCTTGTGGTCAGTCCAAACCAGGAATGGATGTTGCGCTCCCTCCAGCCAGTGCCTCCACTCCTCAAGGGCCAGTTTGACCGCTAACAGTTCTCGATCCCCCACATCGTACCGGGACTCCGCAGGACTCAGGCGGTGGGAGAAGTAGGCGCAGGGGTGCAGCTTTCCTTCCGAACGTTGAGAGAGTACCGCGCCGACACCACTGTCCGAGGCGTCCACCTCCACGATGAATGGTTGGGAGGTGTCCGGGAGGACCAGAATGGGTGCCGTGCAGAAGCGGGCCTTGAGGTCTTTGAACGCCTTTTCTGCCTGAGGAGACCAGCCATAAGATCCACCTGTCCCTTTGGTGAGGTCTGACATGGGTGCTGCCACAGAACTGAAGTTCCTGATGAACTTGCGGTAGAAGTTAGCGAATCCTAAGAATTGCTGAACCTCCTTAACGGACTTGGGAGTAGGCCAGTCCCAGACGGCCAGGGTCTTGGCAGGGTCCATTTGGAGTTGGCCTGTCCGTACAATAAATCCCAGAAAGGAGACCTCGGGAACATGAAATTCGCATTTCTGGGCCTTGGCGAACAGATTGTTCTGTAGCAGCCTCTGGAGAACCTGGCGGACATGGTGGCGGTGCTCCTGCACGGTCTTGGAAAAGATAAGGATGTCATCGAGGTAGACAAAGACGTACAGGTTAATCATGTCCCTTAAGACGTCGTTGATTAGGGCCTGAAAAACAGCTGGTGCGTTGGTGAGTCCAAAGGGCATCACCTGGTATTCGTAGTGCCCAGACGGGGTGTTAAAGGCAGTCTTCCACTCGTCTCCCTGTCGGATACGGATGAGGTGGTATGCGTTCCGTAGGTCCAACTTGGTGAAGACGGTGGCGCCTTGGAGCAGGTCGAAAGCAGTGGACATCAGCGGAAGGGGATATCGGTTGCGCACAGTGATCTTGTTCAGGCCCCTGTAGTCAATACATGGTCGAAGCCCCCCATCCTTCTTGCCGACAAAGAAGAAGCCGGCACCAGCAGGTGAGGTGGAGGGTCGAATGAACCCAGAGACCAGGGCGTCTTTGAGGTATTCCTCCATAGCCTTGCGTTCTGGCTGAGAGAGGGAAAACAGTCTGCCACGAGGAGGGGTAGTCCCAGGGAGCAAGTCGATGGCACAGTCGTAGGCCCGGTGCGGAGGAAGAACGGCGGCCCTGCTCTTGCTGAATACCTCCTTGAGATCCCAGTACTCTGTGGGAACTTGAGATAACTCGGTGAGATCAGGGGGCTCGGCAGGAGACACAGGAGAGCTAGAGAGCAGACAAGAGGCATGGCATGCAGGGCCCCATTCCACAACCTGGCTTGTTACCCAGTCTATGCGAGGGTTGTGGCGAGTAAGCCAAGGAAGGCCTAGAATAACTGGGAACTCAGGTGAAGGAATCAGGTGCAGGGATATTTCTTCCTTGTGACCTTGAGACTGGAGGAAGACTGGAGAAGTAACTTGAGTGACTCTTCCATCACCTAACGCTTGGCCATCGAGGGCAGACACAGACAGAGGGACTTCAAGAGGTGCAGTAGGTATATTGATGCTTTGGGCGAAGTGAATATCCATAAAGTTCCCAGCCGCCCCTGAGTCTATCAAAGCTTGACAAGAGTGGACAGACTCACCCCAGGAGATGGAGACCGGGATGTAGATTCCTTGGCCAGGGAGTCCGGGAGAGAGGGTAGGCCCCGTCACAACCCTCCCTCGGCTGGACGGGGCGGTCCTTTTCCCAAGAGTTCGGGACATGATGCTCGGAAGTGACCAGGCTTGCCATAGTAGATGCAGCACTTGTCCCTCCTTCTGCGCTCCCTCTCAGATGCGGAGAGGCGAGTACGACCCACTTGCATGGGTTCTGGACAGTCACTGAAGGAAGTAGACGGTCTCCAGGTAGAGGTAGGGAGGCTGGGGGGGCTCAAGGCTTGGTGGCGTTCTCTCATCCTGTTGTCCAGACGAATAGCATGTGAGATGAGGTTTTCAAGGTCACTTGGGCATCCAATAGAGGCCAGACCGTCCTTGATGGGGTCAGACAGACCATGGTGGAAGGCTGACACCAGGGCAGTCTCGTTCCATCCACTTACTGCTGCGAGTGTTCGGAACGAGATGGCATAATCTGCGACGCTTCCTCCTTGCCGGATGGACATGAGCTTTCGGGCTGCGTCGGTACTGATGTCTGCCTGATCGAAGACCCGAAGCATCTCTTCAGAAAACAGCTGGAAATCAAAGCACTCAGGTCCCTGTCTTTGCCAGATAGCAGTAGCCCAGGCTCGCGCCTTACCAGCTAATAAGGTGATCACAAAGGCAATCTTGCGGCGATCCGTAGTGTAGGTGGTAGGCTGAAGCTCAAAGGTGAGTTGACACTGGGTAAGGAACTCTCGGCACTCACTGTGCTTACCGTCATACCTCTGTGGTGCAGGAAGGCTGGGTTCGCGAGGTGAAGAAGGCAGCATGGCAGGAGGCACTGGAGCAGGAGTGGGAGCTGGATCAGGAGCAGGAACTGGATCAGGAGCAGGAGATGCAGGCAGAGATGTCAGCTGTGCCAGGGTTTTCCCAATTTGCTGAAGCAGTTCCTCGTGGCGAGCAAGGGCCTCACGTTGGCTGATGAGCGTACGTCCATGAGCATCCATGGTCGCTCCGAAGCATGTCAAAGCTGCCGTAATTCCCTCAAGGTTGGCCGGGTAGACAGTTGAAGCAGCCTCTGCTGAGTCGGTCATGACGGAGTCTTTCTGTTAGGGTTTTGCTGGGATTCGAACCTGGTTCGTTGGTGTGATGATCCAGCAAACCCCCACTAGGCCACCAGGGGAATGACTCAAATGCAGAGGCGTGAGGCGGAAGTAGAAAAAGTAACAAAAGGTTTATTTATTCTATGTACACTATATACAATCCAGGGCAAAAAAAAAAAAAAAAAAAAAAACAAAGAGTATAATTCAAAAAGAAAAAGGCAAAAATGCAAAAGCTCAGAAGATCCACAAAACACAGTACAAAGGAAACTGGAGATAAACATAACAGCACAAAGACTCCGTGACAAGAGGACTGAACTCAGGGGTATAAATACACAAACTAATTAAGGACACAGGTGAAGATAATTAGGACTAACGGGCAATTAACAAAAAAAAACACAAAACACAGGAACAGTGGCGGCCTCTAGAGGCCAAAATAAATCTCATCTCATCTCATTATCTCTAGCCGCTTTATCCTTCTACAGGGTCGCAGGCAAGCTGGAGCCCATCCCAGCCGACTACGGGCGAAAGGCGGGGTACACCCTGGACAAGTCGCCAGGTCATCACAGGGCTGACACATAGACACAGACAACCATTCACACTCACATTCACACCTACGGTCAATTTAGAGTCACCAGTTAACCTAACCTGCATGTCTTTGGCCTGTGGGAGAAACCGGAGCACCCGGAGGAAACCCACGCGGACACGGGGAGAACATGCAAACTCCGCACAGAAAGGCCCTCGCCGGCCCCGGGGCTCGAACCCAGGACCTTCTTGCTGTGAGGCGACAGCGCTAACCACTACACCACCGTGCCGCCCGCCAAAATAAATATGACACGAAAAGGAAATAACAGCGGCCTCTAGAGGCCAAAACAGTCCAAGTCCTAACAAATCCAAATCTTTATCATTGCCAGTTAGTTCATAGCATCACAATCCTTTGTCAAAATGATCCCCAACCAACCAATCAGCAACACTGATACACTGTGAGCTGAGAAGCACTAAGGAAGTGGCCAGTATCAAAACACATGTTGTAAACACTGAGTGCAAAGATTGCAGTGTGAGTGGTGTGTTCAACAGTCCATGAGAATCATTCCAGTCCCACAGAGTTGAGGAGTCTGATGGCACGAAGAAATGAGGTAGTATATGAAAAAGGGAAAAAAATAAAAGTAAACCTTGTGTGTGTGAGAGACATTGGAAACATTGTAAGCATTACTGTCCACTGTGCAAAGACTGCAGTGTGAGTGATGTGTTCAATAGTCCGTGCGAATCAGTCCAGTCCCTCAGAGTTGACGAGTCTGATAGCATGAGAGAGGAAACTGTTATAGAGTCTGAAGGCCCGAATGCTTTGGCACCTTTTTCCAGATAGCAGGAAGGTGAAGAGATTGTGTGAGGGGTGTGTGGGATCAGCCAGGATGCTGGTAGCTTTCCAGATGCAGCGTGTGGTGTAAATGTCTGTGATGGAGGGAAGAGAGACCCCGATGATCTTCTCAGCTGTCCTCACTATCCGCTGTAGGGTCTTGCAATCTGAGATGGTGCATGTGGAAGTCAGAGTGGGTGGGTGGAGCACAGAAGTACGGCAGGCCAGAACTGAGTTCCAAAACTCTTTTATTTTAGCTTTTCAGCTTTAACTTCACACTCTCCCAGTCGCACGCGCACACACACACAAGTCTTCTGGTGCAGGAGAGAGCTCCCTTCCTCTGCCCTCTCTCTCCTTATATAGGGCGTGGTTGCTGGGAAGACACACAAACACAGGTTAATTCACATCAGGTGTAGTGATTCTGCCACTTACCTTCCCTGACTCTGCCCTCCGGTCACAGACCGACGCTTGACCACGCCCCCACTGCCACATACCCCCACCGCCCGACTCAGGCCGGGCAGCCGTCCGGCCCGCAGCCGACTCCCCCCCCCCTTGACGGGAGAGAAAGTCTGCCACGACCATCTGCGCCCCCGGCCTGTGGACCACCTTGAAGTTAAAGGGTTGGAGTGCCAGATACCAATGGGTGATCCGCGCATTGGCATCCTTCATGCGGTGGAGCCAGTGGAGGGGCGCGTGGTCCGAACAGAGGGTGAAAGGGTGTCCCAGCAGGTAGTAACGGAGGGCAAGGACCGCCCACTTGATGGCCAGGCACTCCTTCTCTATGGTGCTGTAGCGCCCCTCACGCACTGACAGCTTCCAACTAATGTACAGCACTGAGCGATCCTCCCCCTCCACCTCCTGGGACAAAACAGCCCCAAGCCCTCTGTCTGACGCGTCCGTCTGCAATATAAAAGGGAGAGACTTTTCTGTAACAGTCTGTAACAGTCAGGGGAGTGTAACAGTGGCCCCCCACACAGTGCAGCCTTTACCTCAGAAAAAGCCCGCTGGCATTGCTTCGTCCACTGGACCGGATCTGGTGCCCCCTTTTTAGTGAGATCAGTCAGCGGGCTGGTGACATCCGAATCATTAGGTATAAACCTACGATAATAGCCAGCCAGCCCCAGGAACTGTCTCACCCCCTTTTTGGTCTTGGGCCTCGGGCAGGCCGCAATCGCTGCAGTCTTGTTAATTTGGGGACGCACCTGCCCATTGCCCAAGTGGAAGCCCAGATACCATACTTCCACCCGCCCAATCGCACACTTCTTCAGGTTGGCTGTGAGACCCGCCCACCTCAGCGACCTAAGGACAGCCCTCAGGTGTTGTAGGTGCCGCGGTCAGTCATTACTATAAATAATGATGTCGTCAAGGTACGCGGCAGCATAGGTGACGTGGGGGCGGAGGACCCTATCCATCAGCCGCTGAAACGTAGCGGGTGCCCCAAACAGCCCAAAAGCAAGTGTGACAAACTGGTGTAAGCCGAACGGTGTGGAAAAGGCTGTTTTTTCTCGGGATAATGGAGTCAAGGGGATCTGCCAATAACCCTTTGTTAAATCCAGTGTCGAGTAAAAGCGAGCCGTGCCTAGTCGATCGAGCAACTCATCAATATGAGGTATTGGGTACGCGTCGAATTTAGACACCGCGTTGACTTTTCTATAGTCTACACAGAACCGGACCGACCCGTCGGCCTTGGGGACCAAGACCACCGGGCTGCTCCAGTCGCTGTGGGACTCCTCGACGATGCTCATTTCGAGCATGGCCTCAAGTTCTTCCCGAACCACTTTTTTCTTGTGTTCGGGTAGCCTGTAAGGGCGGCTACGCACTACCACCCCCGGGGACGTCTCAATGTGGTGCTCTATGAGGTCGGTGCAGCCGGGCAGGGGTGAGAACACGTCCAAAAATTCAGTCTGCAACTGGGCAACCTCCGCGAATTGTGTCGGGGAGAGGTGGTCTCCACAGGGGACTGGAGAGGTATGCGACGCCAATACTCCCTTTTGAACCTCCGGCCCCAGCTCCGCCTTCTCTGGAACCACCAACACCAACGCCACGGGGACCTCCTCATTCCAGAGTTTGAGTAGATTGAGGTGGTAAATCTGTAGTGCCCCACCCGTGTCCATTCGTCTCACCTCGTAGTCGACGTCCCCGACTCGCCGTGTGACCTCAAAGGGTCCTTGCCACTTGGCGATTAATTTGGAGCTCGATGTGGGCAACAGTACGAGTACTTTATCTCCTGGTGTGAACTCCCTAAGGCGCGTACCCTTGTCATACAGGCGGGTTTGCCGTTCTTGGGCCTGCCGCAAATTCTCCTGGGTTAGGTGCGTGAGTGTGTGGAGTTTTGTGCGCAGGTCAATAATGTATTGAATTTCATTTTTACTTGGTGAAGGTCCCTCCTCCCAATTTTCTCGCAGCACGTCTAAAATGCCGCGCGGCTTACGCCCATATAACAATTCGAACGGGGAGAACCCCGTGGAGGCTTGTGGGACCTCTCGCACTGCAAACAACAAGGGTTCGAGCCATTTATCCCAATTACGTGCGTCCTCGCTTACAAATTTCTTAATTATATTTTTAAGGGTGTGATTGAATCGTTCAACTAAACCGTCCATTTGTGGGTGATAAATGCTGGTGCGGATCGGCTTAATATCTAATAACCCATACAATTCGTTCAGTGTTCGTGACATAAATGAGGTGCCTTGATCAGTCAGAATCTCTTTCGGGATTCCAACTCGGGAGATAACGTGGAAGAGTGCTTCCGCAATACTGCGTGCTGAGATATTGCGAAGAGGCACTGCTTCCGGGTATCGCGTTGCATAGTCCACCAGAACTAATATAAAACGGTACCCTCGTGCTGACCGATCTAATGGTCCGACGAGATCCATCCCAATTCTTTCGAACGGGGCCTTGATTAATAGTAGAGGGCGCAAAGGCGCTTTTGGAATGGCCACTGAATTTACTTACTGGCATTCGCGGCATGCCGTACACCACCTACGGACATCGCCGCGAATTCCTGGCCAATAGAACCGGGCCATTATTCGGGCTAGTGTTTTATCCTGCCCCAAGTGTCCAGCCATGGGATTAAAGTGAGCTGCCTGGAATACCAATTCCCGGTGGCACTTCAGAATCAAAAGCTGCTTGATTTGTTCTTTAGTCTGAGTGTCCTGTGTCACTTGGTATAATCTATCCTTCATAATAGAAAAATAAGGGAAGGACGGGGTGGCGTTTGGCTGGAGCGTTTGACCATCGATTACCCTCACTTGGTCAAACGCATGCCACAGAGTCTCGTCTCGCGACTGCTCTAACGGGAAATCCGCGAGGGATTCCCTGAGAGAGGGAAGAGGAGCCGGCGGCTCCTCACTCTGACGCGGAGATGACGTAGACGGCTCTGTGACAGCTGCTCCTGTTAAAGCGACACCGGGACCTCCCCTTGCTGAACTACGGCAGGACCCACTCTTCACTAAATGACTCATTAATGCCCCGAATCCCAGCCAATCAGTCCCCAAAATTATCAAGTGGGTGAGGCGAGGATTAACCGCCGCCTTTACTCTAAATTTTTCCCCTCTGAAAAAATGTGGACTGACACTAAAGGGTAGCTGTGAACATCCCCGTGCACACACAACACCTTCACCCCCTGTGCTCCCCCCAATGTCTTGCACCAGGCTTTGGTGAATTGAGGTCTGATTGCAGCCAGAGTCCACCAAAGCCTGATATGTATCCCCTTGGATACTCACCGGTATGCGATACGCTCCCGCCTGATTGAGGGCGGCACCTGGCGTGTCGGGGATCCGCAACACCACGCCCACTTCCATCACCAAGCACTGCTGTTGGAGGTGGCCCGGTTCCCTGCAGAGCCAGCAAACCGGCCCGGGTTTTCTCTCTGCACCGGTACTCTGGGGCTCACTCACCTGGGGGGGGGGAGAGACAGACATGGAAGTGGGAAACAGGAGGACACTGCGGGTGCAGTGGACCGGCTGTGAGGGAGCCGGCCCCTGCCTCCACGGTGGGGGAACGGGGCGAGGACGAGACACAGAAGGGGAGGGGGAGAGAGAGAGAGAGAGAGGAGAGAAGAGAAGAGGTGATCTGTGATCCTGCTGCGGGAACAGCTGCCAAAGGATCCTCCGCCAACTCGATGGCCTGATCCAGCAAGGCCGGGCGATGGCACTGGACCCACTCCGCCGTTCCTTTGGGAAGTTGTGCGATGAACTGCTCCAGTGCCACCAGGTCGACAACTCCCTCGGTGTCGCAGTTGTCAGCCCTCAGCCACTGCCTGCAGGCGTCCTGGAGTTGCTGGCCAAACACGAACAGGCGGCTGACGTCCTCTAGGTGCAGAGCGCGGAAGCGCTGACAATGTTGTTCGGGGGTGCGCCCCACATGCTGGAGGACGGCCCGGCACAGGTCTGCGTAGACCAGCCGGCTGTCGGCGGGGAGCTGTAGTGTGGCCAGCTGCGCCTCGCCCGTTAGCAGGGGGAGGAGCCACACCACGCGCTATTCCACTGGCCACCCCAAGGCTTCTGCTGCTTGTTCAAATAGCGTGAGGAAGGCCTTGGGGTCGTCGTGCGGGCCCATCTTCGTCGGGGTGAGGTGGAGTGGACCCGCAGCAGTGGAGATGGTGGCCCCCGCCGATGCGAGGAGGTGCCGGAACAACTGACGATATTCCTGTTGCGCCAGCACCAGGGCCTCGAACCATTGTTCTTGCTCCTTTCAGAGGGCGAGCAGCGCCTGGTGCTGGCTCTGTTGGGCCGTGGTGAGGGCATGGATCAGGTCTGCAAAGGGGGAGGACTCCATGGGGCTGTTCTCTTCTGTGCTCATCCCGGGTTTCAGCACCACTGTGGAAGTCAGAGTGGGTGGGTGGAGCACAGAAGTACGGCAGGCCAGAACTGAGTTCCAAAACTCTTTATTTTAGCTTTTCAGCTTTAATTTCACACTCTCCCAGTCGCACGCGCGCACACACACACACACACACACACACACACACACACACACAAAAGTCTTCTGGTGCGGGAGAGAGCTCCCTTCCTCTGCCCTCTCTCTCCTTATATGGGGCATGGTTGCTGGGAAGACACACAAACACAGGTTAATTCACATCAGGTGTAGTGATTCTGCCACTTACCTTCCCTGACTCCGCCCTCCAGTCACAGACCGATGCTTGACCACGCCCCCACTGCCACAGTGCAATTCCCAAACCAGACCATGATGCAGCTGCTCAGAATACTCTCAATAGTCCCTCTATAAAATATTGTAAGGATGGGTGATGGGAGAAGGGTTTTCCTCAGCCTTTGTAGGAAGTAGAGGCGCTGCTGGGCTTTCTTGACAATGGAGCTGGTGTTGAGGGAACAGGTGAAGTTCTCCACCAGATGTACATGAAGGAGATTGGTTCTCTTGATGTTCTCCATGAGTGACCCATCAATGTACAGTGGAGAGTGGTCACTCCGTGTTCTTCTGAAGTCAACAACCATCTCTTTTGTTTTGTCCACGTTCAGAGACAGGTTGCTGACTCTGCACCAGTCCGATAACCATTGAACCTCCTCTCTGTATGCTGACTCATTGTTCTTACTGATGAGACCCACCAGAGTCGTATCATCAGCAAACTTGGTGACGTGATTCGAACTGTGAGTTACTCCATAGTCATAAGTCAGCAGAGTGAACAGCAGTGGACTGAGCACACAGCCCTGGGAGGCCCCAGTGCTCAGTATGGTGATGCTGGAAGTTCTGCTCCCAATCCAGACTGACTGAGGTCTCTCAGTCAGGAAATCCAGGATCCAGTTGCAGACGGAGGTGTTCAGGCCCAGCAGGCTCAGCTTTCCAATTAGTTGCTGAGGGATGATTGTGTTGAATGCTGAACTGAAGTCTATGAACAGCATTCGAACGTATGTGTCCTTCTTGTCCAGGTGATGAAGGGTGGTGGCTATGGCGTCATCTCTTGACCGGTTATGGTGATGCACAAACTGCAGGGGGTCCAGTGAGGGAAGCAGCAGGGTCTTTATGTGCCTCATGACGAGCCTCTCGAAGCACTTCAAAATGACGGGTGTGAGTGCAATGGGATGGTCGTCATTGAGGCAGGACACTGAAGACTTCTTCAACATGGGAATGATGGTAATGGTCTTGAAGCACTTAGGAATGATAGTGTTGCTCAGGGAGATGTTGAAGATGTCAGTGAGAACATCTGCCAGCTGGTCCACACATCCTCTGAGCACTTTTCCGGAGATGTTGTCTGGTCCAGCAGCCTTCTGTGGGTTGACTTTGTGTAGAGTTTTCCTCACATTGGCTGTGGTCAGACACAGCACCTGGTTGTTGAGAGGAGGGATGGTCTTTCTTGCTGCCATGCCGTTCTGTGACTCAAACCATGCATAGAAGCTGTTCAGCGCATCTGGAAGGGAGGCATCATTGTCACAGGCAGGTGATGTTGTCCTGTAGTTCATGATGGCCTGGTTTTCCTGCCACATGTGCTGCCGCTGTCCTGGAAGTAGCTGTGGATTCTCTGGGCATGTGTGCACTTTGCTGCTCTGACGGCCTGAGACAGTTTGGTCTGCTCTTAGGGCCACTCTGTCACCTGCTCTGAAGGTAGCATCTCGGGTCCTCAGTAGTGCACTCACCTCTGCAGTAACCCACAGCTTCTGGTTGGGGCAAGTGGTGATGGTCTTAGAGACAGTAACATCATTCAATGCACTTGTTAATGTAGCTGGTCACTGATGCTGTGTACTCCTCTAAGGTAATGCAGTTGCCATTGGTTGCAGCCTCCCTAAACATGTCCCAGTCAGGTCTCTCAAAACAGCCCTGGATAGCAGGGATGGCTTCTTCTGGCCAGGTTTTCACCTGCCTTAGAACTGGTTTGGAGCATCTGATGAGCGGTCTGTATGTTGGAATTAGCATAACAGAGATGTGGTCTGAGTAGCCAAGGTGGGGGCAGGGCTCCACCCGGTATGTGCTGGGAATGTTTGTGTAAACAAGATCCAGCATGTTTGCCCTTCTCATCAAAGTCCACATACTGCTTAAATTTAGGGAGTACTGACCTGAAATTCACGTAGTTGAAATCTGATCTTCTCATTGCGATGTGAGTTGTCAACAAATCCTATAACTTGGTTCATGAAATGCGCTTACAAAATATTTTGACTGTGAATTGAATATTTTGCTGTAGAGCTGCAGTGTTTGTACAATTGCATGTTTTTGCTTCACTATTACTGTCACTATTCTGCTTCTTGCATTACTACTGTGAACTAACACTGAACATAATAGTAATAATAATAATAATAATAATAATAATAATATCCAAGCTCGTGTTTCACTCTCACTAGTGCTCTGTAAGGCTTTTTCCTGGTGATATCCTGGTGATATTCGTTACACTTCTACCCGGCGTGAAGCACTCACAGTCATGTGGTTGTGACGTCATCGTAAACAAATCCATTCTACTCATCCAGACGACTTCACAATGGCAACGTTGCCAGATCTTTCCACTCTGGAACCTGTTCTCAAAAAGATTGCGTTTTGGGCACCCAAAATGCCGGTGCCATGTGGACGCCAGGCCTAAACGATAAGCAATTGTATCGGAGTCACCTGAATCCGTTGCCGTGTGGACAGGGCCTGAGAGAGGCCGACAGCTGCTTAGAAGTTACCCTGGGGTCCTTTGTGACCTCGCCGACTATTACACGCCTTGCTCTTGGAGTGTTCTTTGTTGGTCGATCACTCCTGGGGAGGGTAACAATGGTCTTGAATTTCCTCCATTTGTACACAATCTGTCTGACTGTGAATTGGTGGAGTCCAAACTCTTTAGAGATTGTTTTGTAACCTTTTCCAGTCTGATGAGCATCAACAATGCTTTTTCTGAGGTCCTCAGAAATCTCCTTTGTTCGTGCCATGATACACTTATACAAACATGTGTTGTGAAGATCAGACTTTGATCGATCCCTGTTCTTTAAATAAAACAGGGTGCCCACTCACACCTGATTGTCATCCCATTGATTGAAAACACCTGACTAATTTCACCTTCAAATTAACTGATAATCCTAGAGGTTCACATACTTTTGCCACTCACAGATATGTAATATTGGATCATTTTCCTCAATAAATAAATGACCAAGTATAATATTTTTGTCTCATTTGTTTAACTGGGTTCTCTTCATCTACTTTTTGGACTTGTGTGAAAATCTGATGATGTTTTAGGTCATATTTATACAGAAATATAGAAAATTTGAAAGGGTTCACAAACTTTCAAGCACCACTGTATTCACCACATCCATTTTCATCCTCTTCATCCACCACCATCTGCCCTTTCACATTTCTCCGCTTCACTCCATACCTACCCATTGTCAGAGTGCAGGCACGTATGCAGGGGAGAGCGGGTGCATCACAAACTGGTGAACAAAGCCAAGGTGTGAGATGAGAATCAAGGTCAGGTTCGTGCCAAAGGTCATTCAATGTGCAGAGTGTTGGAGAAAAACCAGAGTCTCAAAGTTGGTAAATAAGTAGCAGGAGTCAGAATACACTAGAGTCAGGTCAAAGAAACAGATAGGCTTGGTATGTTCAGGTATGAAAACACAGAATGATACTTTGCAACAGGCTGAAGTGTCTGGACAGTGATTACAGGTGTACTCCGAATCAGAACTTGGGAGAGGGAGGGCACTGTAGTGCTTGGGAGTTGTAGTCCATAGCAGTCATGTTTAAAGGCTGCCACGAACTTATGCTGTCACTGACAGGACCCCCCCAAGGTGCTCACTCTGGGAGCACAATTCTTCTTGGGATGCCCTTGCCTTCTAGGTGCAGTTTTCTCAGGGTGCTGTGCAGTGCATGAAATTCCTGAGTGAGCATGGGGTCTAGCATGTCTTTGGCAGGTACCCAGATACATTCCTCCAGACCATACCCCTACGAATCTACCAAATACTCAAGGTTGCCTTGTCTGCAACGAGAGTTGAGTATCTTGTGTACCTGGTTCACCAGTTCTCCTTCCAGTTCAACTAGTGCTGGGTGTTCCTGGGTTGGTGTATTTTCTACCAGTGGCCCCGGTAAAAGTATGTGAACCTCTAGGATTAGCAGTTAATTTGAAGGTGCAACTCGAGTCAGATGTTTTCAATCAATAGGATGACAATCAGGTGTGAGTGGGCACCCTGTTTTATTTAAAGAACAGGGATCTATAAAAGTCTGATCTTCACAACACGTTTGTGGAAGTGTATCATGGTACGAACAAAGGAGATTTCTGATGACCTCAGAAAAAGCGTTGTTGATGCTCATCAGGCTGGAAAAGGTTACAAAACCATCTCTAAAGAGTTTGGACTCCACCAATCCACAGTCAGACAGATTGTGTACAAATGGAGGAAATTCAAGACCATTGTTACCCTCCCCAGGAGTGGTCGACCAACAAAGATCACTCCAAGAGTAAGGCATGTAATAGTCGGCGAGGTCACAAAGGACCCCAGGGTAACTTCTAAGCAACTGAAGAACTCTCTCACATTGGGCTAATGTTAATGTTCATGAGGCCACCATATCAGGAGAACACTGAACAACAATGATGTGCATGGCAGGGTTGCAAGGAGAAAGCCACTGCTCTCCAAAAAGAACACCGCTGCTCATCTGCAGTTTGCTAAAGATCACGTGGACAAGCCAGAAGGCTACTGGAAAAATGTTTTGTGGATGAATGAGACCAAAATATAACTTTTTGGTTTAAATGAGAAGCGTTATGTTTGGAGAAAGGAAAACACTGCATTCCAGCATAAGAATCTTATCCCATCTGTGAAACATGGTAGTGGTAGTATCATGGTTTGGGCCTGTTTTGCTGCATCTGGGCCAGGACAGCTTGCCATCACTGAGGGAACAATGAATGCTGAATTATACCAATGAATTCTAAAGGAAAATGTCAGGACATCTGTCCATGAACTGAATCTCAAGAGAAGGTGGGTCATGCAGCAAGACAACGACCCTTAGCACACAAGTTGTTCTACCAAAGAATGGTTAAAGAAGAATAAAGTTAATGTTTTGGAATGGCCAAGTCAAAATCCTGACCTTAATCCAATTGAAATGTTGTGGAAGGACCTGAAGTGAGCAGTTCATGTGAGGAAGCCCACCAACATCCCAGAGTTGAAGCTGTTCTGTATGGAGGAATGGGCTAAAATTCCTCCAAGCCAGTGTGCAGGACTGATCAACAGTTACCGGAAACGTTTAGTTGCAGTTATTGCTGCACAAGGGGGTCACACCAGATACTGAAAGCAATGGTTCACATATTTTTGCCACTCACAGATATGTAATATTGGATCATTTTCCTCAATAAATAAATGACCAAGTAGAATATTTTTGTCTCATTTGTTTAACTGGGTTCTCTTTATCTACTTTTAGGACGTGTGAAAATCTGATGATGTTTTAGGTCATATTTATGCAGAAATATAGAAAATTCTAAAGGGTTCACAAACTTTCAAGCACCACTGTATTTGCTGGCCTCAGGTTCCAAACATTGATGAATGATCTCCCAAGCTTGCTTGTTCCTCTTGAACCAAGCGTCTAATGCCAGGATAAGATAAGATAAGATAAGATAAGATAAGATAAGATAAGATAAGATAAGATAAGATAAGATAAGATAAGTCTTTACTGTCATTGTCACTTTTTCAAAGGTATAACAAAATTGAAGGTGCTGTTGACTCATTATGAGTTATAGAAAAAATAAGAACAAATAAAGTATAAAAATAAATAGTAAAGTATACAGAATTGCGGGTGGCACGGTGGTGTAGTGGTTAGCGCTGTCGCCTCACAGCAAGAAGGTCCAGGTTCGAGCCCCATGGCCGGCGAGGGCCTTTCTGTGCGGAGTTTGCATGTTCTCCCTGTGTCTGCGTGGGTTTCCTCTGGGTGCTCCGGTTTCCCCCACAGTCCAAAGACATGCAGGTTAGGTTAACTGGTGACTCTAAATTGACTGTAGGTGTGAGTGTGAATGGTTGTCTGTGTCTATGTGACAGTCCTGTGATGACCTGGTGACTTGTCCAGGGTGTACCCCGCCTTTCGCCCATAGTCAGCTGGGATAGGCTTCAGCTTGCCTGTGACCCTGTAGCACAGGATAAAGCGGCTAGAGATAATGAGATGAGATATACAAATTGCACATTGGGGATAGGGCCAAGAATAGTTCTATTGCACATTTGAGTTTAAAGCCATGATTGCTTTGGGATAGAAACTGTTTTTTAGGTGGTTTGTCAAGTCAAGTCAAGTTTATTTGTATGGCGCTTTTAACAATAAACATTGTCGCAAAGCAGCTTTACAGAATTTGAACGACTTAAAAACATAAGCTAATTTTGTCCCTAATCTATCCCCAATGAGCAAGCCTGTGGCGATGGTGGCAAGAAAAAACTCCCTCAGACGACATGAGGAAGAAACCTCGAGAGGAACCAGACTCAAAAGGGAACCCATCCTCATTTGGGCAACAACAGACAGCATGACTATAACATTAACAGTTTTAACATGAAGACAGTTTCGTTGATGTTATAACTCTTCATTGATGGAAACTTGAGTGCAAAGCTGTTCATGACAACTGCAGTCCTAAAGTTAGCAAGTCAACTGTGGTCCTCAGCCATAAAAGCATTACTGTAAGAGTCCAGAGCATCCTCCAGGTATAACCCTCAACTGTCCTCATGGGGCCATCCTTCACAGGAGCGATGCGATAAAACTCCGAGCAGACACAGGGCACCAGGAAAGATCAAGCAGGTCCGAGGGGCAGAAGAGGCCAGCATCTCAATCCCAAGACCAACATGTAACTCAGAGGGACAGATGGGGGGGGGGGGGGAAGACAGGTTGTTAGGTATGCCCTAAAAATGACACAAGTATTAAATCTGTGTGGTAGGCTCGCAGAGACGAGAGTTTTGACATCAGGCATAATACGCAACAATGGCATGTTAATATGGTTACAAAATATGACCTGCTCTGGCTGGATGCTTGATTGGGTGATGGGAGCACACTCCTCAGCAATGATAAGATGCAGATGGGACCCTTAGGGCTGGCCAAGACAATTCAGTTACATTTCACCGGGTCTGGGACATGTGACAGAATGTCTGACGGCCGATTCCCTGCAGGCTACGATAGCCAGTCGAGATCTCCACCCTCTCCACCAAAAGATTTCCTGTTGACTCCATGTAACTCAGAGGGACATATTTGGGGGGGGGGAGAAAACGCAGGTTGTTAGGTATGCCCAATGTCACCTGAATAATAGGAACAGTATACATATTGCACTGAGTACAAGCAGGGACTCCGGCAACTAACTATGACAGCATAATTAAAAGGGGAGAGCCAGAAGGTAACACAGGCATGAGGGAGCCCCAGGACATAAAGCAGCCAGCCACTACACCGTCAACAAACTTGAGTGAGCAAGCGAGTGGGGACTGACAGTATCCATACATCCCAGTTTACCAAAACACTCTATGTCTGAGGACCCTCTAGATCTACACCTTTACCTCATAAACACCATTAACAAAAGGCTTGACTAAACAGATATGTTTTCAGCCTAGACTTAAATGCTGAGACTCTGTCTGATTCCCGAACATTACTTGGAAGGCTGTTCCATAACTGTGGAGCTTTGTAAGAAAAGGCTCTGCCCCCTGATGTAGCCTTCACTATACGAGGTACCAGCAGATAGCCTGCACCTTTTGATCTAAGTAGGCGTGGCGGGTCATAGAGGAACAGAAGTTCACTCAGGTACTGTGGTGCGAGACCATTTAGTGCTTTAAAGGTCAATAGTAGTATTTTATAATCAATACGAAATTTGATTGGGAGCCAATGTAGTGTGGATAAGACAGGCGTGATGTGGTCATATTTTCTAGTTCTAGTAAGGACTCTTGCTGCTGCATTTTGAACTAACTGGAGCTTGTTTATGCACTTATTGGAACCTCCAGACAGTAAGGCATTACAATAATCCAACCTGGAGGTCACGAAAGCATGGACTAGATTTTCCGCGTCATATAATGACATTAAATTTCTTATCTTTGCAATATTTCTGAGATGAAAGAAAGCTATCCGGGTGATGTTATCAATGCGAGTTTCGAATGAAAGACTGGGGTCAATAATCACTCCGAGGTCTTTTACTGCTGCACATGAAGAAACAGAAAAGCCATCCAGAGTCACTGTGTAATCAGAAAACTTACTTCTAGCTGTATGTGGTCCTAATACAAGTACTTCAGTCTTGTCAGAGTTAAGCAGAAGGAAATTAATAATTGTCCTGGTTTTCATTGCTCTGTATCTCTTGCCTGATGGCAAAAGCTGGAAGAGACAATGACTGGGGTGTGAAGAGTCTTTCGAAATGTCCATTGCTTTCCTGCGGCATCTGGAGGTGTAAATCTGTTCCAGGGTGGGGAGGGGGCAGCCTATTGTTTTCTCTTCTGCCCTAACAACCCTGTGGAGTGCCTTCTTCTCTGAGGACATGCAGCTGCCATACCATACACACAGTCCATACGTGAGCACACTCTCTATGGAGCAGTGATAGAAGGCCCGGAGCAGATTTTGGGGGAGACAGTTCTTTCTGAGAATTCTCAGAAAGTACAGTATCTGCTGTGCCTTCTTCAGCAGCTCCTTGGTGTTGGCACTTCAGGTTAGGTCGTTCTCCAGCTCAATGCCAAGAAACCTGAACACCAGGACCCTCTCCACACAGGCCCCGCTGATGATGAGTGGCTGGATGTCAGTTTTGTTTTTCCTAAAGTCAATAACCAGCTCCTTTGTTTTGGTGGTGTTGAGGAGCAGATTGTTGACTTTGCACCACTCTGACAGCCACTCTACCTTATCCCTGTATGCCAGTTCACCCTCCTTGCCCAAGATGAGTCCGACCACAGTCGTGTCATCTGCGAACTTTACAATCTTGTTGCTGAGGTGGGTGGAGACACAGTCATACATATAGAGGGTGTGAGTGGGTGAGTCATCCCATGGAAAGAGTGATGGTTGGTACTCTAAGACACACTGGAATGGCATGAGCTGCATGGCTGAGTGTGTGAGGGAGTTCTGCGCATATTCCTCCCATGGGAGAAAGTGGGCCCAGTCCTATATGTTTTCTAGGCAGAACACCCTCAAGAAGCATCTGATCTCCTGATTCACATGCTTGACTTACCCATTTGACTGTGGGTGGTGTCCCAAGGTCGGACTCACTGATAGTTTGAGCTTGTTCATAAAGTTTGCCCATAACCTTGATGAAAATTGGGGTCCCCAGGCACTTATGATTTCCTCGTGGATCCCATAATACCTGAAGACATGGCTAAATATGAGCTCTGCCATTTTCATGGCTGTAGGTATACCAGGCAAGGGTGTGAGTTTCAGAGCTTTCGAGAATCTGTCTACTGCTACCATGATGTAGGTACAGTCCATCTAAGAACTACAACAGTCCCTTTAAGGACTACATTTCCCATCACCAGCTTCCACGTTGACCTACGTCACATGTGGGCGGGATCACCAACGTCACATCCACCATGAAGGCATAAGTAACGGAACACGTTTCCACTTCCTCCTCTTTCCGTCTGGACTCCAAGCCGTCTGGATACAAAGAGGATTCGCTCCACGAGCAAACCCAAAATAAGACGTCTTTTCTTCTCTTTCTTGCAAGATCCACGATTTAACGCGATTTCTTTGTTTACCTTTGGCCACGGTAGACTCTAAGATCGCGCGATTTTTAAACTCAGCTTGAGTTACAACCGGTTTATATTTCTATTATTAAGTACGTACAAACTGCCGCCAAGCAGTTAATTTAAAAGTTAGGAGCGACCGAAATTCCTCCTAATTAAAAAGCTGTGCATGTTATTCTGATCAGAGACTTTTCATCACGAACGACCATTGGACCAAGAAATTCTCTGTGCTTTATACAGAAGCAACTCACGTGCTTCACAACGGAAACTCCGAAGTCTCGGAACATCTCTTCATAATTTTGCTAAAGGCAAGATACTGAGCAAGACTGGCATTTGGGCAGATAAACCTAGTCTTACCCCGATAGCAGAGGGTCGTTGAAACGACGTAGAGTTTTGGTCAGAATGGTCGGTTTCCGTCGTACGTCAGAAAATCAACGTTGAAACGGCGCCGTGAAACGTCGATTTCTCTGCCGTCTGAGAGGGTCGATTTATCACCGTTGAATCAACGTGGGTAAAGGTTGATCTGTCGACCATCAGAGAAGGTTGAATATACGACGTTGAACCATCGTCACTTTTGCCGGACAGTTTTCAACATTGGTAGGATGAGCAACTGGCCTGTAGCCAGGGGGGATCGGAGGGTTCGTTCGATCCCCCCCCCCCCGCGACACCGCGCCCCGGACACACACGCCCCTCAAGATTACTCAAGATTTATTCATTTGTTCATGTCCGATGAATATACATTGATTCACATTTAAATTTACAATATCAAATCCAGACTAATCAAAAAAGAAAAGTAGACTAAGTGAGGACGAGTTAGAAAAACGGGTTCATTTCTCCTATGTTTATGTTTACACGTTTTGTTCAGACTGCTTTACACCCCAATCCAGTGGGTGGTGGTAATGCCCCCATTAGACCCCTTTCACTGACGTCACCCGAAACCGGAAGTAAACAAACCCTGCGCCACATTGGAAGACCAACAAACTCGTGATTTGGGGGAAATAAAGGCAGCGCACGGTATGTGAACCCACGAGGCACTTGGTTCATCAAAAACCTACAATGGTAAACTTTTGTGCTGTGTTAGGGTTCTAACAAAGCTGATGGGAAAGGTGAAAAGAAGTCTTTCTACAGAATACCAGCTGTGATTGAGACAACAAGCAAACCAAGGAGTTTTCTGCCAGGAGACAGAGAGAGGATTTAGCTGCTTTATGCAGAGCGGATCTGAATACTTCAAGTCTATTTTGTTACTGGTAAGTCACTAGGCTAGAGTGTTGTAGAACATTTTTTTAAATGTTTACTGAATAAAAACATCCTTAATTTTATCAAATATTCTCTACTCTATATTTCATTTCTTTCTTTTGTTTTAATTTTCCTCCCTCCATCCCTCTTTGGATTTTAAATATAGTTTTTCCTACTGCTGACTTTCTTTATCAATGCTGCATCAAATTAATTTTGGTTATGTTTTTCTGTTTCCATGTACAGGTCTGCGCCGCAGGAGGAATAGGCCACAATTATAAATAAATCATAAAATGTTTCTAAGAACATGTTCAAGTGTGTTCTGTTCCTTATAAATGTTAAAAGTTATGCCTCATTAGATAGCTTGACAAACATTAGGAGAGGTGCATTGTTGCATGCATTTTTATATCCTGTTGTACATTAAACAGGACGTAGCCTACGCACATTGATATAAATTAAGTTTCACTTTCATGGTTGAAGTATGCATGTGTGTGTTCATCCTAGGCAAGAGCCCCGATGCTTTATTGTTAGCTAGTTTAATTTAGCCTGTTTTGCTTAATTTGTAGCCTTCCTGTTGTACATAAAACAGGAAGTAAAGTTGGATGAATCATCGCCGAAAATTCAACTATAAATCGACCAAAATACGTAGTTGAATAAAGGGTGAAAGGGGGTCTATTCTCTGTCGACCACCAGCCACTTTTCAACGTCGTTTCAACGGAAACTCGTATGAGCAAAGCGGTGTTGAATCAACGTCGGTGATCGACGGTGATTCGACGGCGTATAGGTCGAAGAACATGCCGATGATTCCACGTCGAATCAACGACCCTCTGCTATCTGGGTAGGAATTAGCTTTTATTGAAGTAGTGTGTATTTAACCTCAGGAACGGTTTGTTACACTGTAAACACGCAGCGTGTTGAATTGATTATTGTTTTGTTTTAATCTCTCAGTTGTTTTAATAGATAGGCTGTGCATGCTTCTCTTTATTCCTGACTAACACTTTAATTTCCTTATCACACATTTTGACCTTATCAAGGTTTCAGTGGATTCAGTACTGTTATAAGCTAGTGAAATTAGCCTATGGCTAATTTCTTTTGTCCCATTAACATCCAAAGCTAAGTGTATTGTCTTAGAAACACGTGGCGGTCCTCCCCCACTCACAAACACACCTTAGCTAGCATCCCTTTGTCTTAGCTTAGCCACATGAGGTTAATCTAGGCCTACATGAACACGTGGTCACCAGGCCTGACACACACACAAACACGTGGTCACAGGCCTCACCTGGCCTCACAAATACACCTCAGTTAGCATCCCACGCTAGCTTATTTCTTTTGCTAGGCCATAGGCCTTACCACGTGGTTAACTCCTCCCCCACAAACACACATGGAGTTAGCTACCAGAGCTAATCCTTTTTGTAGGCCACACACAAGGCCTCTCTCTCTCTCCCCACACACAAACACACCTTAGCTAGCTTCCCTTTGTCTTAGCTTAGCCACACAAGGCTAATTCCTTTGTTCTCCTCAAATCCCACATGGTGACCCCTACACCACATGGACACACACAAACATACCTAGCTAGCATCCCACGCTAGCCTTCTGCTCAAGCCATAGGGCCTTTCACTCACACACACACACACACACACACACACACACACATCTCACACACACACACACACACACACGTCACTGTTTGTATATATTTCAACTGCCATTATCCATTTTTATCTTTGTTATAATAAATTCATTTATTATTGAAACTGTGTTTATTTGTGTTCCAATATCTCTGAAGTCCCCAATCTCCAAAGAATTCTAAAAGGTGCATATGATTTATGTAATATGGTAAGTGATCATAATAATTTGGAATATACCATAATTTAGCTGTTTGGTAATTTATTATTAAGCACCAAAATTAATGGTATTAATTAATGAGACTGATTAATGAGACTGATTCCATGAGTGATTTAATGATAACATGAGACTGATTCAATGAAAATGATTCACTGAAAACGATTCAAATGAGACTGATTCAATTTAATGATTAACCTTCAGATTTAATGAGATTGATCACTCAATTACCCAAATGCACCTACATTAAAGTGGTGCCTCTTGTGAGGAGATTGGTTTGTTGACTTCTTGAATATTGTTGCAACAACAGATAAATCATCAGTTTGTTTAAGCAACTGCTAAGGTATATCCCCAGGTGTGTTAAAATGGTTAAAAGTAGCGGGATAACCATATCACAAATACTCATAACCTATTCATAACTTAGGATAAGAGATAGCATTTCCAAACAAACCTTTTTAATTAATTACGTAGTTAATATTAATTAATAACAATTAATTAATAAATTAACTCATTGATTAATTAATTATCCAATATCCAACCTAAGCAAAATGGCATCCCCTCGTGTCTCAAAAATTGAAGACAACGCTCAAGACGTGTCTCTCTTTGAGGTCATCGCAGAGCTCATTCACTGCTCTGCCTCCAAAAAGGCAAACATTAAGTACACGAGTAAGAGTGAATGCCAAAACAACATAGACAACTCAATAAAACATATGAGAGATCCAAAAAGAACAACTATTAGTGTCCAAGCGGCACTAGGTAAGCTATTCCTATCATACTTCCGAGATACTGATTCAGAAATCAGACGCCTCCGTGGAGAGGTTGATAGGCTGACCACCAGCAACGCCGAGCTGGCTGCCGATAATAATGATTTATATAGGGAGTGTGAGCTCTTGAAGAACTCCCTTGATTGCGCCAAAAGGCTAGAGAAAGCCGAAAAGGCTGCCCAGAGGGCTGCTGAGGAGCAGACCCCCCAAGAAGAGCGCGAGGGGCGTGAAAGACCCCCAACAATGCGCAGAAGCTCAGAGCGGGAAGAGGCATCTGAACCGGACACCGTAGATTACCTGGTCGAGGACCAGACACCCCGCCAAACTCCATCAACTCGCTACTCGACTCTGTCATTTAGCCAAGATGGAGCCATCCTGCGCTCATCCCGAGCCCAGGCCCGTAGCACACCCAGGTCAGTGCGCTACAGTATCCCTGATCCATCTTCGGATGAATCAGACTACGCATCTCATGCGAAACGGGAGCGATTCCAGAGTAGCTCAGATAGTGAGTACTCAGGAGAGCGAAGAAGGCCGCAAAAGGATGTGCACCAAGCCCTCCGCATGCGGCAAATTGACCTACTTGCCCAAGATGTCGAGCGATTTGACCCCGACAATAAAAGAACAAATGTAAATGATTATTTGCGAGAAATTGACCGATGCCTGATGGACCTGCCGAACGCCACAACGCGAGAAAAACTTAAGCTGATCTGGAAAACCTCCAGTAGCAGCGTTTGGGCCCTTTTAGAGACTCTACCCCCAAACATTCGCGATAGTTATTCAAAACTTCGCAATTACATGAGGGAAGAATATGCGCCGTACACGGATGAAACCTCCGCGACATTGTGTGCATTACAAATTAAACAAAAATGGTCTGAGGCGCCTCGTGAATATTATAGATGGCTACGTACTGCCTATTTCCAGGGTAGTAGCGCACCAGGCTTGGAAGAAGATAGAGGCTTCAAATCCCTCTTCTTACATAACCTCCACCCAAGCGTGTGGACTCAAGTCGCACTGACGTGTCGACAGGGTTTCCACTCGATGAGGGAAATTAGGCAACTAGCCCAAATGACCTGGGAGACCATTGTCAAAACCGCAAACGTAAACGATGATGAACCCAGAGTCCTTAGGCTCCAGGATGCAGATGAGCCCCCGCTAGCCTTAGAAGGAGGCAAAGCTCCAAAAGGGGGACCCCCCTGGAGAAATCCCGCTCCGAACCGCCTCTTGCCGAGTCATCACCAGCGTGAGCTGAGAAATCAGCAAGGTAAGGCCAGGAAGGACCGAAGGCAAGTCTACAGTGACTATGGCAACCGCCCATCACATGAAAAGGGTCGTAGGGAACAAGGCGGTTGGCAGCAAGACTGTCATCCCTGCTCTGGCCAGAGACGGCAGGAGCGTTCCGACCGTAACTCTAAACGTAGGGGTAGAGATGACCGACACAGTGACTCAGACCAACCTGGTGAGTTCCGCTCAGAGCTGGAATCTTTAAAAGCCCAGTTGGCTGAGATTAAAGAACTGTTAAAAAAGAGGTCAGACCCCTCAACAAAATAAATCGAAACGAGCGTAAAAGAACAAAAGGCCTACTATGACCCAAAAGCCTCCCATCACAAATATCAAATAAGCGACAAAGTCCTACATTTTAACTTTACCAAACCGGTAGGAGTTTAAAAAAAAAGTTCCTACCACACTGGTCGGGACCTTTCGATCGTAGGAAAACTGTCCCCCGTCGCATATCGCATTAGGACATCCAGGCGCAATCAAACGCTCTCATATCGATTTCCATAACAATCAAATCAAGCCTTTTGAACAGTCCTCACTCCAAGGGGGGGGACGACAGTTAGGCCCATCCTGTCCACCTAGCTTGTACGCCTCACTCACCCATAAGCGTACACTGACATTCCCAGTCAGACTTACCAACCCAATAAAGTAATAACCCTTCGGTATAACATGGTAGATAAAATACTAAAATCCGCTATTATTACTAGTGTGTATTCATCGCAAATATACCTGGCATATAGTCTTGGCAGTGCTATCCTCATTTTTGTGAATGCACAAGACTTAGAGATGTGCACCTCCACTAAAGACATCCACTGGGTCTGCCCAGGCAACCCATACATAACACTACACGCCAAGCTGGATAAGATGGTCTGTGTCCCTGACAGCTTTAGCCGCAGTAGCGCACGCTTTCTAGCCAGACCACCCGCTGCTACACCTTTCTAGAAGATTAGGTTTACCAACCCAAACACTAACCTCTTTTCTTTCCTTCACTTCTTCTCTTCTCTTGTTTTTTTTGTGTAGGAAATGAAGTATATATGTTTCATGTTTAATGTTTCTTTATTGATGTGACTTTGACCTAGTTAGCTAGAGTGATTATATGCCCAGAATGCCTCTGCCTCCAACTGTCTTACTGGAACTCATGAGTTTACACAGTTTTCACAGGACACCATGGACTGTACAGAGCAAGGCTGCCTCAAGGACTATGGACATGTGGACTGTACGGTACTGTGCTCTCAGTGCTACGACTCCATCATACCCCTGAGACCAAAAGGGGGATTGTAGGTACAGTCCGTCTAAGAACTACAACAGTCCCTTTAAGGACTACATTTCCCATCATCAGCTTCTGCGTTGACCTACGTCACGTGTGGGCGGGATCACCAACGTCACATCCACCATGAAGGCATAAGTAACGGAACACATTTCCGCTTCCTCCTCTTTCCGTCTGGACTCCAAGCCGTCTGGATACAAAGAGGATTCGCTCCACGAGCAAATCCAAAATAAGACGTTTTTTCTTCTCTTTCTTGCAAGATCCACGATTTAACGCGATTTCTTTGTTTACCTTTGGCCACGGTAGACTCTAAGATCTCGCGATTTTTAAACTCAGCTTGAGTTACAACCGGTTTATATTTCTATTATTAAGTACATACAAACTGCCGCCAAGCAGTTAATTTAAAAGTTAGGAGCGACTGTAATTCCTCCTAATTAAAAAGCTGTGCATGTTATTCTGATCAGAGACTTTTCATCACGAACGACCATCGGACCAAGAAATTCTCTGCGCTTTTTACAGAAGCAACTCATGTGCTTCACAACGGAAACTCCGAAGTCTCGGAACATCTCTTCATAATTTTGCTAAAGGCAAGATACTGAGTAAGACTGGCATTTGGGCAGATAAGCCTAGTCTTAGGAATTAGCTTTTATTGAAGTAGTGTGAATTTAACCTCAGGAACGGTTTGTTACACTGTAAACACGCAGCATGTTGAATTGATTATTGTTTTGTTTTAATCTCTCTGTTGTTTTAATAGATAGGCTGTGCATGCTTCTCTTTATTCCTGACTAACACTTTAATTTCCTTATCACACATTTTGACCTTATCAAGGTTTCAGTACTGTTATAAGCTAGTGAAATTAGCCTACGGCTAATTTCTTTTGTCCCGTTAACATCCAAAGCTAAGTGTATTGTCTTAGAAACACGTGGCGGTCCTCCCGCACTCACAAACACACCTTAGCTAGCATCCCTTTGTCTTAGCTTAGCCACCCGAGGTTAATCTAGGCCTACACGAACACGTGGTCACCAGGCCTGACACACACACAAACACGTGGTCACAGGCCTCACCTGGCCTCACAAATACACCTCAGTTAGCATCCCACGCTAGCTTATTTCTTTTGCTAGGCCATAGGCCTTACCACGTGGTTAACTCCTCCCCCACAAACACACGTGGAGTTAGCTACCAGAGCTAATCCTTTTTGTAGGCCACACACAAGGCCTCTCTCTCTCCCCACACACAAACAGACCTTAGCTAGCTTCCCTTTGTCTTAGCTTAGCCACACAAGGCTAATTCCTTTGTTCTCCTCAAATCCCACATGGTGACCCCTACACCACATGGACACACACAAACATACCTAGCTAGCATCCCACGCTAGCCTTCTGCTCAGGCCATAGGGCCTTTCACTCACACACACACACACACACACACACACACACACACACACACACACACACACACATCTCACTGTTTGTATATATTTCAACTGCCATTATCCATTTTTATCTTTGTTATAATAAATTCATTTATTATTGAAACTGTGTTTATTTGTGTTCCAATATCTCTGAAGTCCCCAATCTCCAAAGAATTCTAAAAGGTGCATATGATTTATGTAATATGGTAAGTGATCATAATAATTTGGAATATACCATAATTTAGCTGTTTGGTAATTTATTATTAAGCACCAAAATTAATGGTATTAATTAATGAAACTGATTAATGAGACTGATTCCATGAGTGATTTAATGATAACATGAAACTGATTCAATGAAAATGATTCACTGAAAACGATTCAAATGAGACTGATTCAATTTAATTATTAACTTTCAGATTTAATGAAATTGATCACTCAATTACCCAAATGCACCTACAATGATGACTGTGTTTTCCTGAGATTTGGGTAGCTCAGTGATGAAACTGATAGCAATGTGTGACCAAGGTCTCTGGGGTGTGGATAATGGCATGAGTTTCCCAATGGACAGAGCTCAGGATACCTTGGCTTCAGTGCAGGCTGAGCAGGAGGATATGAACTGGTTTATGTTAGTTCTCATGTGTAGCAAGTGTTCTAGGTGGGTGGACTACAGAAGCATGGCAGGCCAGTACTGAGTTCTCAATAACTCTTTTATTGTCAGCTTTTACTCATATACACGACACACACACACACACACACACACACACACACACGTGTTCTGGTCGGGAGAGCCCCCTTCCTCTGCCCTCTCTCTCCTTATATAGGGCGCGGTTGCTGGGAAGACACACAAACACAGGTTAATTCACATCAGGTGTAGTGATTCTTCCACTTACCTTCTCTGACTCCGCTCTCCAGTCACAGACCGACGCTTGACCACGCCCCCACTGCCACATACCCCCACTGCCCGACTCAGGCCGGGCAACCGTCCGGCCCGCAGCCGACTCCCCCGACGGGAGAGGAAGACCGCCACGACCATCTGCGCCCCCGGCCTGTGGACCACCTTGAAGTTAAAGGGTTGGAGTGCCAGATACCAACGGGTGATCCGCGCATTGGCATCCTTCATGCGGTGGAGCCACTGGAGGGGCGTGTGGTCCGAACAGAGGGTGAAAGGGCGTCCCAGCAGGTAGTAACGGAGGGCGAGGACCATCCACTTGATGGCCAGGCACTCCTTCTCTATGGTGCTGTAGCACCCCTCACGCACTGACAGCTTTGTACTAATGTACAGCACTGGGCGATCCTCCCCCTCCACCTCCTGGGACAAAACAGCCCCCAGCCCTCTGTCCGATGCGTCTGTCTGCAATATAAAAGGGAGAGAAAAGTCAGGGGAGTGTAACAGTGGCCCCCCACACAGTGCAGCCTTTACCTCAGAAAAAGCCCGCTGGCATTGCTCCATCCACTGGACTAGATCTGGTGCCCCCTTTTTAGTGAGATCAGTCAGTGGGCTGGTGATGTCCGAATAATTAGGTATAAACCTACGATAATAGCCAGCCAGCCCCAGGAACTGTCTCACCCCCTTTTTGGTCTTGGGCCTCGGGCAGGCCGCAATCGCTGCAGTCTTGTTAATTTGGGGATGCACCTGCCCATTGCCCAAGTGGAAACCCAGATACCATACTTCCACCCGCCCAATCGCACACTTCTTCGGGTTGGCTGTGAGACCCGCCCACCTCAGTGATCTAAGAACAGCCCTCAGGTGTTGTAGGTGCTGTGGCCAGTCATTACTATAAATAATGATGTTGTCAAGGTACGCAGCAGCATAGGTGGCGTGGGGGTGGAGGACCCTATCCATCAGCCGCTGAAACGTAGCGGGCACCCCAAACAGCCCAAAAGGAAGTGTCCAGCCATGGGATTAAAGTGAGCCGCCTGGTATTCCAGGCGGCTCTTTGGGATCAAAAGTTGGGTTATTTGTTCCTTAGTTTGAGTGTCCTACGTCACTCGGTATAACCTATCCTTAATAATGGAGAAATAGGCGAAGGACGGGGTGGCATTTGGCTGGAGCATTTGACCATCGATTACTCTCACTTGGTCAAACGCATGCCGCAGAGACTCATCTCACGACTGCTCTAACGGAAAATCCGCGAGGGATTCCCTGAGAGAGGGAGGAGGAGCCTGCTGCTCCTCACTCTGACGCGGGGATGACGTAGACGGCTCTGTGACAGCTGCTCCCCCCAACGCCACTCCGGGACCTCCCCCTGCTGAACTACGGCAGGACCCACTCTTCACTAAGTGTGTCATTAAATCCCGAAATCCCGGCCAATCAGTCCCCAAAATTATAGAGTGGGTGAGGCAAGGATTAACCGCCGCCTGAACTCTAAATTTCTCCCCTCGAAACAGAATGTGGACCGACACTAAAGGATAGTGGTGAACATCCCTGTGCACACACAACACCTCACCAATTGTGCTCCCCCCAATGCCTCGTTTTGCACCAGGCTTTGGTGGATTGAGGTCTGATTACAGCCGGAGTCCACCAAAGCCTGATACGTATCCCCTTGGATACTCACCAGTATGCGATATGCTCCAGCCCGATCGAGGGCGGTTCCTGGCGCGTCGGGGATCCGAACCACCGCGCCCACCTCCATTGCCGAGCACTGCTGCTGGAGGTGCCCCGGCTCCCCACAGCGCCAGCACACCGGCCCGGGCTCTCTCTCTGCACCGGTGTTCCGGATATCACTCACCTGGGGGGGGGGGGGGAGACACAGAAGTAGGAAACGGTAGGACACCGCAGGTGCGGCGGGTCGGCTGGGGTGGAGCTGGCCCCCGTCTCCGCGGTGGGGGAATGGGGCGAGGGAGAGGAACAGAAGGGGAGAGAGAGGGAGAGGGGAGAAGGGGAGACATGCTGTCCTGCCGTTGGAATGGCCGCCATACAGTCCTCCGCCAGCTCAATGGCCTAATCCAGCGATGCCAGGCAATGGCACTGGACCCACTCCGCGGTTCCCTCTGGAAGTCGAGCGACAAACTCCTCCAGTGCCACCAGATCGATGATCTCCTCGGCGTCGCGGTTGTTGGCCCTCAGCCACTGGCGGCAGGGCGTCCCGGAGTTGCTGGCCAAACGCGAACGGCCGGCTGACCTCCTCCAGGCGCAGCGCGTGGAAGTGCTGCTGCTGCTGCTCCGGAGTGCGACCCACGCACTGGAGGACGGCCCTGCGGAGGTCTGTGTAGACCAGCTGGCTGTTGGCAGGGAGCTGTAGCGCGGCCAGCTGCTCCTCACCCATGAGCAGGGGGAGGAGGCGCACCGCAAGCTGTTCCACCGGCCAACCCTATGCCTCTGCTGCCTGCTCAAAGAGAGCGAGGAAGGCCTCGGGGTCGTCGTGCGGGCCCATCTTCGTCAGGGTGAGATGGGAAGGGCCCGCGGCGGTGAAGGACCCTGCCGACGAGAGTAGGTGCCGGAACGCCTGGCGATCTTCCTGCTGCGCCAGCACCAGGGCCTCGAACCTTCGCTCCTGTTCTTCCCGGAGGGCGACCAGCACCTGGTGCTGGCTCTGTTGGGCCATGGCGAGGGCATGGACCAGGTCCTTGAAGGAGGAGGACTCCATGGGGCTGTTCTCTCCTGCGCTCCGTCCCAGGTTTTGGCACCACTGTAGCAAGTGTTCTAGGTGGGTGGAGTACAGAAGCACGGCAGGCCAGTATGGAGTTCTCAATAACTCTTTTATTGTCAGCTTTTCCTCATATACACACCACACACACGTGTTCTGGTCGGGAGAGCCCCCTTCTTCTGCCCTCTCTCTCCTTATATAGGGCGCGGTTGCTGGGAAGACACACAAACAGGTTAATTCACATCAGGTATAGTGATTCTGCCACTTACCTTCCCTGACTCCACCCTCCGGTCACAGACCGACGCTTGACCACGCCCCCACTGCCACATCATGTTTTCCCACCAATAGTTGGTTCTGATAAGTTCATAGGTGTGTCTGCTGTTCGGATGTCCTGTGGCTGGAGAAGAGTGTGCCCAGGTGATTAAGCAGCCTCTGTACTGGGGCAAGATGAATGTGAGACCTTGGGGGTTGGTTCTGGGCCAGTTCCTTATTGATGTCCCATGAAAGAGCATTCACAAAGCACTTGGGTGGCAGGATGGGTGTGACTTCTAGGCTGGTTGTGGCAGAAGCATGTAGTCAAGACAGAGCATCTGCTTTAGTAGTGTTTCCGGACCCTGGGTTGTATGCAATGGAGAATTTGAGTCTAGTGAAAAATAGGGCCCACCGTGCCTGTCTTGGGTTCAAACATCTTGAGGTATTCTAGGTTTTTGTGGTCAGTAGGGACAATAAATGGATGTGCAGTCCCCTCCAGCCAATGTCTCCACTTCTCCAAGGCCAACTTGATGGCTAGCAGTTTTCTATTTCCAGTATCATAGATTCTGTTGGTGTTAATTTCTTGGAAAAAAAAGCTACTGGATGCAGCTTGGGTCTATCTCCTTGGCACTGAGATAGCACTCTGCCAACTCTGGTCTCAGAAGTGTCTACCTCGACACAGAAGGGTTTCGAGGGCTCTGGGTGCTTAAGTACGGGTGCAGTAGTAAAGGTTGTTTTAAGATGAGTAAAAGCTTCCTCTGCTCCCTGGTTCAACTGTAGACACTTTGGGCTGTTTTTGAGCAGTGTTATTAGGGGTGCCACAATGGTGCAAAATCCCTTGATGAACTGGCGGTAGAAGTTGGTGAACCCCAGGAAGTGTTGGGGCTCCTTTACGGACATGGGCCAAGAAGTGATGGTGGAGACCTTGTTAGAGTCCATGCTGATCCCGTCAGCACTAATAACATAATGCAGAAAAGAGAGCTCAGTGACGTAGAACTCTCATTGACAGTTAACTGATTTTCCAGGACCTTGCTGAGAACTGACTTGACATGTTTTTAATAACTGGTTTCATCCAAGGAGTAAATCAGAATATCATCCATGTAGGTGATAATGTCCCAGCATGTCCTGGAGCACAGAGTTGATGAGGCACTGGAACATGCTGGGCACACAAAATAGTCCATATGACAAGATATTTGTAGTGACCTGAGGTGGTGCTGAATGCCATCTTCCATTCATACCCTTCCTGTATATGCACCAGGTTATGGGCACTTCAGAGGTCAAGTTTGGTGAAAATACGAGCAAATCTTAGTTGTTCTAGGGCAGATGGGATGAGGGGTAATGGGTATGGATACTTGACGGTTATCTGGTTAAGGCCTTGGTAATCAATGCAAGGTAATAGGCCTCCCCTTTTCTTCTCCACAAAGAAGAAACCTGCGGATGCTGGGGATGTGGATGGACAGATGTAACCTTGCTGAAGTGCCTCCTGTACATATTCCTCCATAGCTGCTTATTCTGTTCTAGAAAGTGGGTAAATGCAGCTGCGTAAATGTAGTGCCCAGAAGGAGGTCTATGATGCAGTCATATGGCCTGTGACAGGGTAATCCACTGGCCTTTCCCTTGCTGAAGACTTCCCAGGGTTCATAGTAGCAAGCAGGGACATGGTCAATGCCCCCAGTGGAGGGGCTCTCCACAGAGGTGGAAGCCAGGGTAAGTTGGGACAATTGCAAGCAGTTCTGATAGCAGGACAGGGACCATATCAATATTTCTTTCTGCTGCCAGGAAATGAGTGGACCATGTACTTGCAGCCATGGAAATCCTCGCACAATAACATAGTTGGAAGTTTGGGTGATGTACCTTGTGCAGGGCCCTGATCTGAATTTCCAGAGGTCTAGTTCTTTTTGTGACCAGTCCATCTCTGATGGGGCCACCATCAATAGCTTGGAGGCTCACAGGTTGCTGGAGTTCTTGGGTGGGCAGCTTGAGCCTTTAAACGATTTCAATGTCAATGAGTAACCTCTGCCCCAGAGTCTAATAGAGCAGAGAGAACATGGGCCATTTCTGATACAGATAACAAAGCACTGAGATTCAGAAATGGATGGGTAGGAAAACATTTATGGCTCACCGTGTCGTAATGATGTCGTCAAGGTACGCGGCAGCATAGGTGACGTGGGGGCGGAGGACCCTATCCATCAGCCGCTGAAACGTAGCGGGTGCCCCAAACAGCCCAAAAGCAAGTGTGACAAACTGGTGTAAGCCGAACGGTGTGGAAAAGGCTGTTTTTTCTCGGGATAATGGAGTCAAGGGGATCTGCCAATAACCCTTTGTTAAATCCAGTGTCGAGTAAAAGCGAGCCGTGCCTAGTCGATCGAGCAACTCATCAATATGAGGTATTGGGTACGCGTCGAATTTAGACACCGCGTTGACTTTTCTATAGTCTACACAGAACCGGACCGACCCGTCGGCCTTGGGGACCAAGACCACCGGGCTGCTCCAGTCGCTGTGGGACTCCTCGACGATGCTCATTTCGAGCATGGCCTCAAGTTCTTCCCGAACCACTTTTTTCTTGTGTTCGGGTAGCCTGTAAGGGCGGCTACGCACTACCACCCCCGGGGACGTCTCAATGTGGTGCTCTATGAGGTCGGTGCAGCCGGGCAGGGGTGAGAACACGTCCAAAAATTCAGTCTGCAACTGGGCAACCTCCGCGAATTGTGTCGGGGAGAGGTGGTCTCCACAGGGGACTGGAGAGGTATGCGACGCCAATACTCCCTTTTGAACCTCCGGCCCCAGCTCCGCCTTCTCTGGAACCACCAACACCAACGCCACGGGGACCTCCTCATTCCAGAGTTTGAGTAGATTGAGGTGGTAAATCTGTAGTGCCCCACCCGTGTCCATTCGTCTCACCTCGTAGTCGACGTCCCCGACTCGCCGTGTGACCTCAAAGGGTCCTTGCCACTTGGCGATTAATTTGGAGCTCGATGTGGGCAACAGTACGAGTACTTTATCTCCTGGTGTGAACTCCCTAAGGCGCGTACCCTTGTCATACAGGCGGGTTTGCCGTTCTTGGGCCTGCCGCAAATTCTCCTGGGTTAGGTGCGTGAGTGTGTGGAGTTTTGTGCGCAGGTCAATAATGTATTGAATTTCATTTTTACTTGGTGAAGGTCCCTCCTCCCAATTTTCTCGCAGCACGTCTAAAATGCCGCGCGGCTTACGCCCATATAACAATTCGAACGGGGAGAACCCCGTGGAGGCTTGTGGGACCTCTCGCACTGCAAACAACAAGGGTTCGAGCCATTTATCCCAATTACGTGCGTCCTCGCTTACAAATTTCTTAATTATATTTTTAAGGGTGTGATTGAATCGTTCAACTAAACCGTCCATTTGTGGGTGATAAATGCTGGTGCGGATCGGCTTAATATCTAATAACCCATACAATTCGTTCAGTGTTCGTGACATAAATGAGGTGCCTTGATCAGTCAGAATCTCTTTCGGGATTCCAACTCGGGAGATAACGTGGAAGAGTGCTTCCGCAATACTGCGTGCTGAGATATTGCGAAGAGGCACTGCTTCCGGGTATCGCGTTGCATAGTCCACCAGAACTAATATAAAACGGTACCCTCGTGCTGACCGATCTAATGGTCCGACGAGATCCATCCCAATTCTTTCGAACGGGGCCTTGATTAATAGTAGAGGGCGCAAAGGCGCTTTTGGAATGGCCACTGAATTTACTTACTGGCATTCGCGGCATGCCGTACACCACCTACGGACATCGCCGCGAATTCCTGGCCAATAGAACCGGGCCATTATTCGGGCTAGTGTTTTATCCTGCCCCAAGTGTCCAGCCATGGGATTAAAGTGAGCTGCCTGGAATACCAATTCCCGGTGGCACTTCAGAATCAAAAGCTGCTTGATTTGTTCTTTAGTCTGAGTGTCCTGTGTCACTTGGTATAATCTATCCTTCATAATAGAAAAATAAGGGAAGGACGGGGTGGCGTTTGGCTGGAGCGTTTGACCATCGATTACCCTCACTTGGTCAAACGCATGCCACAGAGTCTCGTCTCGCGACTGCTCTAACGGGAAATCCGCGAGGGATTCCCTGAGAGAGGGAAGAGGAGCCGGCGGCTCCTCACTCTGACGCGGAGATGACGTAGACGGCTCTGTGACAGCTGCTCCTGTTAAAGCGACACCGGGACCTCCCCTTGCTGAACTACGGCAGGACCCACTCTTCACTAAATGACTCATTAATGCCCCGAATCCCAGCCAATCAGTCCCCAAAATTATCAAGTGGGTGAGGCGAGGATTAACCGCCGCCTTTACTCTAAATTTTTCCCCTCTGAAAAAATGTGGACTGACACTAAAGGGTAGCTGTGAACATCCCCGTGCACACACAACACCTTCACCCCCTGTGCTCCCCCCAATGTCTTGCACCAGGCTTTGGTGAATTGAGGTCTGATTGCAGCCAGAGTCCACCAAAGCCTGATATGTATCCCCTTGGATACTCACCGGTATGCGATACGCTCCCGCCTGATTGAGGGCGGCACCTGGCGTGTCGGGGATCCGCAACACCACGCCCACTTCCATCACCAAGCACTGCTGTTGGAGGTGGCCCGGTTCCCTGCAGAGCCAGCAAACCGGCCCGGGTTTTCTCTCTGCACCGGTACTCTGGGGCTCACTCACCTGGGGGGGGGGAGAGACAGACATGGAAGTGGGAAACAGGAGGACACTGCGGGTGCAGTGGACCGGCTGTGAGGGAGCCGGCCCCTGCCTCCACGGTGGGGGAACGGGGCGAGGACGAGACACAGAAGGGGAGGGGGAGAGAGAGAGAGAGAGAGGAGAGAAGAGAAGAGGTGATCTGTGATCCTGCTGCGGGAACAGCTGCCAAAGGATCCTCCGCCAACTCGATGGCCTGATCCAGCAAGGCCGGGCGATGGCACTGGACCCACTCCGCCGTTCCTTTGGGAAGTTGTGCGATGAACTGCTCCAGTGCCACCAGGTCGACAACTCCCTCGGTGTCGCAGTTGTCAGCCCTCAGCCACTGCCTGCAGGCGTCCTGGAGTTGCTGGCCAAACACGAACAGGCGGCTGACGTCCTCTAGGTGCAGAGCGCGGAAGCGCTGACAATGTTGTTCGGGGGTGCGCCCCACATGCTGGAGGACGGCCCGGCACAGGTCTGCGTAGACCAGCCGGCTGTCGGCGGGGAGCTGTAGTGTGGCCAGCTGCGCCTCGCCCGTTAGCAGGGGGAGGAGCCACACCACGCGCTATTCCACTGGCCACCCCAAGGCTTCTGCTGCTTGTTCAAATAGCGTGAGGAAGGCCTTGGGGTCGTCGTGCGGGCCCATCTTCGTCGGGGTGAGGTGGAGTGGACCCGCAGCAGTGGAGATGGTGGCCCCCGCCGATGCGAGGAGGTGCCGGAACAACTGACGATATTCCTGTTGCGCCAGCACCAGGGCCTCGAACCATTGTTCTTGCTCCTTTCAGAGGGCGAGCAGCGCCTGGTGCTGGCTCTGTTGGGCCGTGGTGAGGGCATGGATCAGGTCTGCAAAGGGGGAGGACTCCATGGGGCTGTTCTCTTCTGTGCTCATCCCGGGTTTCAGCACCACTGTGGAAGTCAGAGTGGGTGGGTGGAGCACAGAAGTACGGCAGGCCAGAACTGAGTTCCAAAACTCTTTATTTTAGCTTTTCAGCTTTAATTTCACACTCTCCCAGTCGCACGCGCGCACACACACACACACACACACACACACACACACACACAAAAGTCTTCTGGTGCGGGAGAGAGCTCCCTTCCTCTGCCCTCTCTCTCCTTATATGGGGCATGGTTGCTGGGAAGACACACAAACACAGGTTAATTCACATCAGGTGTAGTGATTCTGCCACTTACCTTCCCTGACTCCGCCCTCCAGTCACAGACCGATGCTTGACCACGCCCCCACTGCCACAGTGCAATTCCCAAACCAGACCATGATGCAGCTGCTCAGAATACTCTCAATAGTCCCTCTATAAAATATTGTAAGGATGGGTGATGGGAGAAGGGTTTTCCTCAGCCTTTGTAGGAAGTAGAGGCGCTGCTGGGCTTTCTTGACAATGGAGCTGGTGTTGAGGGAACAGGTGAAGTTCTCCACCAGATGTACATGAAGGAGATTGGTTCTCTTGATGTTCTCCATGAGTGACCCATCAATGTACAGTGGAGAGTGGTCACTCCGTGTTCTTCTGAAGTCAACAACCATCTCTTTTGTTTTGTCCACGTTCAGAGACAGGTTGCTGACTCTGCACCAGTCCGATAACCATTGAACCTCCTCTCTGTATGCTGACTCATTGTTCTTACTGATGAGACCCACCAGAGTCGTATCATCAGCAAACTTGGTGACGTGATTCGAACTGTGAGTTACTCCATAGTCATAAGTCAGCAGAGTGAACAGCAGTGGACTGAGCACACAGCCCTGGGAGGCCCCAGTGCTCAGTATGGTGATGCTGGAAGTTCTGCTCCCAATCCAGACTGACTGAGGTCTCTCAGTCAGGAAATCCAGGATCCAGTTGCAGACGGAGGTGTTCAGGCCCAGCAGGCTCAGCTTTCCAATTAGTTGCTGAGGGATGATTGTGTTGAATGCTGAACTGAAGTCTATGAACAGCATTCGAACGTATGTGTCCTTCTTGTCCAGGTGATGAAGGGTGGTGGCTATGGCGTCATCTCTTGACCGGTTATGGTGATGCACAAACTGCAGGGGGTCCAGTGAGGGAAGCAGCAGGGTCTTTATGTGCCTCATGACGAGCCTCTCGAAGCACTTCAAAATGACGGGTGTGAGTGCAATGGGATGGTCGTCATTGAGGCAGGACACTGAAGACTTCTTCAACATGGGAATGATGGTAATGGTCTTGAAGCACTTAGGAATGATAGTGTTGCTCAGGGAGATGTTGAAGATGTCAGTGAGAACATCTGCCAGCTGGTCCACACATCCTCTGAGCACTTTTCCGGAGATGTTGTCTGGTCCAGCAGCCTTCTGTGGGTTGACTTTGTGTAGAGTTTTCCTCACATTGGCTGTGGTCAGACACAGCACCTGGTTGTTGAGAGGAGGGATGGTCTTTCTTGCTGCCATGCCGTTCTGTGACTCAAACCATGCATAGAAGCTGTTCAGCGCATCTGGAAGGGAGGCATCATTGTCACAGGCAGGTGATGTTGTCCTGTAGTTCATGATGGCCTGGTTTTCCTGCCACATGTGCTGCCGCTGTCCTGGAAGTAGCTGTGGATTCTCTGGGCATGTGTGCACTTTGCTGCTCTGACGGCCTGAGACAGTTTGGTCTGCTCTTAGGGCCACTCTGTCACCTGCTCTGAAGGTAGCATCTCGGGTCCTCAGTAGTGCACTCACCTCTGCAGTAACCCACAGCTTCTGGTTGGGGCAAGTGGTGATGGTCTTAGAGACAGTAACATCATTCAATGCACTTGTTAATGTAGCTGGTCACTGATGCTGTGTACTCCTCTAAGGTAATGCAGTTGCCATTGGTTGCAGCCTCCCTAAACATGTCCCAGTCAGGTCTCTCAAAACAGCCCTGGATAGCAGGGATGGCTTCTTCTGGCCAGGTTTTCACCTGCCTTAGAACTGGTTTGGAGCATCTGATGAGCGGTCTGTATGTTGGAATTAGCATAACAGAGATGTGGTCTGAGTAGCCAAGGTGGGGGCAGGGCTCCACCCGGTATGTGCTGGGAATGTTTGTGTAAACAAGATCCAGCATGTTTGCCCTTCTCATCAAAGTCCACATACTGCTTAAATTTAGGGAGTACTGACCTGAAATTCACGTAGTTGAAATCTGATCTTCTCATTGCGATGTGAGTTGTCAACAAATCCTATAACTTGGTTCATGAAATGCGCTTACAAAATATTTTGACTGTGAATTGAATATTTTGCTGTAGAGCTGCAGTGTTTGTACAATTGCATGTTTTTGCTTCACTATTACTGTCACTATTCTGCTTCTTGCATTACTACTGTGAACTAACACTGAACATAATAGTAGTAATAATAATAATAATAATAATAATAATAATATCCAAGCTCGTGTTTCACTCTCACTAGTGCTCTGTAAGGCTTTTTCCTGGTGATATCCTGGTGATATTCGTTACACTTCTACCCGGCGTGAAGCACTCACAGTCATGTGGTTGTGACGTCATCGTAAACAAATCCATTCTACTCATCCAGACGACTTCACAATGGCAACGTTGCCAGATCTTTCCACTCTGGAACCTGTTCTCAAAAAGATTGCGTTTTGGGCACCCAAAATGCCGGTGCCATGTGGACGCCAGGCCTAAACGATAAGCAATTGTATCGGAGTCACCTGAATCCGTTGCCGTGTGGACAGGGCCTGAGAGAGGCCGACAGCTGCTTAGAAGTTACCCTGGGGTCCTTTGTGACCTCGCCGACTATTACACGCCTTGCTCTTGGAGTGTTCTTTGTTGGTCGATCACTCCTGGGGAGGGTAACAATGGTCTTGAATTTCCTCCATTTGTACACAATCTGTCTGACTGTGAATTGGTGGAGTCCAAACTCTTTAGAGATTGTTTTGTAACCTTTTCCAGTCTGATGAGCATCAACAATGCTTTTTCTGAGGTCCTCAGAAATCTCCTTTGTTCGTGCCATGATACACTTATACAAACATGTGTTGTGAAGATCAGACTTTGATCGATCCCTGTTCTTTAAATAAAACAGGGTGCCCACTCACACCTGATTGTCATCCCATTGATTGAAAACACCTGACTAATTTCACCTTCAAATTAACTGATAATCCTAGAGGTTCACATACTTTTGCCACTCACAGATATGTAATATTGGATCATTTTCCTCAATAAATAAATGACCAAGTATAATATTTTTGTCTCATTTGTTTAACTGGGTTCTCTTCATCTACTTTTTGGACTTGTGTGAAAATCTGATGATGTTTTAGGTCATATTTATACAGAAATATAGAAAATTTGAAAGGGTTCACAAACTTTCAAGCACCACTGTATTCACCACATCCATTTTCATCCTCTTCATCCACCACCATCTGCCCTTTCACATTTCTCCGCTTCACTCCATACCTACCCATTGTCAGAGTGCAGGCACGTATGCAGGGGAGAGCGGGTGCATCACAAACTGGTGAACAAAGCCAAGGTGTGAGATGAGAATCAAGGTCAGGTTCGTGCCAAAGGTCATTCAATGTGCAGAGTGTTGGAGAAAAACCAGAGTCTCAAAGTTGGTAAATAAGTAGCAGGAGTCAGAATACACTAGAGTCAGGTCAAAGAAACAGATAGGCTTGGTATGTTCAGGTATGAAAACACAGAATGATACTTTGCAACAGGCTGAAGTGTCTGGACAGTGATTACAGGTGTACTCCGAATCAGAACTTGGGAGAGGGAGGGCACTGTAGTGCTTGGGAGTTGTAGTCCATAGCAGTCATGTTTAAAGGCTGCCACGAACTTATGCTGTCACTGACAGGACCCCCCCAAGGTGCTCACTCTGGGAGCACAATTCTTCTTGGGATGCCCTTGCCTTCTAGGTGCAGTTTTCTCAGGGTGCTGTGCAGTGCATGAAATTCCTGAGTGAGCATGGGGTCTAGCATGTCTTTGGCAGGTACCCAGATACATTCCTCCAGACCATACCCCTACGAATCTACCAAATACTCAAGGTTGCCTTGTCTGCAACGAGAGTTGAGTATCTTGTGTACCTGGTTCACCAGTTCTCCTTCCAGTTCAACTAGTGCTGGGTGTTCCTGGGTTGGTGTATTTTCTACCAGTGGCCCCGGTAAAAGTATGTGAACCTCTAGGATTAGCAGTTAATTTGAAGGTGCAACTCGAGTCAGATGTTTTCAATCAATAGGATGACAATCAGGTGTGAGTGGGCACCCTGTTTTATTTAAAGAACATGGATCTATAAAAGTCTGATCTTCACAACACGTTTGTGGAAGTGTATCATGGTACGAACAAAGGAGATTTCTGATGACCTCAGAAAAAGCGTTGTTGATGCTCATCAGGCTGGAAAAGGTTACAAAACCATCTCTAAAGAGTTTGGACTCCACCAATCCACAGTCAGACAGATTGTGTACAAATGGAGGAAATTCAAGACCATTGTTACCCTCCCCAGGAGTGGTCGACCAACAAAGATCACTCCAAGAGTAAGGCATGTAATAGTCGGCGAGGTCACAAAGGACCCCAGGGTAACTTCTAAGCAACTGAAGAACTCTCTCACATTGGGCTAATGTTAATGTTCATGAGGCCACCATATCAGGAGAACACTGAACAACAATGATGTGCATGGCAGGGTTGCAAGGAGAAAGCCACTGCTCTCCAAAAAGAACACCGCTGCTCATCTGCAGTTTGCTAAAGATCACGTGGACAAGCCAGAAGGCTACTGGAAAAATGTTTTGTGGATGAATGAGACCAAAATATAACTTTTTGGTTTAAATGAGAAGCGTTATGTTTGGAGAAAGGAAAACACTGCATTCCAGCATAAGAATCTTATCCCATCTGTGAAACATGGTAGTGGTAGTATCATGGTTTGGGCCTGTTTTGCTGCATCTGGGCCAGGACAGCTTGCCATCACTGAGGGAACAATGAATGCTGAATTATACCAATGAATTCTAAAGGAAAATGTCAGGACATCTGTCCATGAACTGAATCTCAAGAGAAGGTGGGTCATGCAGCAAGACAACGACCCTTAGCACACAAGTTGTTCTACCAAAGAATGGTTAAAGAAGAATAAAGTTAATGTTTTGGAATGGCCAAGTCAAAATCCTGACCTTAATCCAATTGAAATGTTGTGGAAGGACCTGAAGTGAGCAGTTCATGTGAGGAAGCCCACCAACATCCCAGAGTTGAAGCTGTTCTGTATGGAGGAATGGGCTAAAATTCCTCCAAGCCAGTGTGCAGGACTGATCAACAGTTACCGGAAACGTTTAGTTGCAGTTATTGCTGCACAAGGGGGTCACACCAGATACTGAAAGCAATGGTTCACATATTTTTGCCACTCACAGATATGTAATATTGGATCATTTTCCTCAATAAATAAATGACCAAGTAGAATATTTTTGTCTCATTTGTTTAACTGGGTTCTCTTTATCTACTTTTAGGACGTGTGAAAATCTGATGATGTTTTAGGTCATATTTATGCAGAAATATAGAAAATTCTAAAGGGTTCACAAACTTTCAAGCACCACTGTATTTGCTGGCCTCAGGTTCCAAACATTGATGAATGATCTCCCAAGCTTGCTTGTTCCTCTTGAACCAAGCGTCTAATGCCAGGATAAGATAAGATAAGATAAGATAAGATAAGATAAGATAAGATAAGATAAGATAAGATAAGATAAGATAAGATAAGTCTTTACTGTCATTGTCACTTTTTCAAAGGTATAACAAAATTGAAGGTGCTGTTGACTCATTATGAGTTATAGAAAAAATAAGAACAAATAAAGTATAAAAATAAATAGTAAAGTATACAGAATTGCGGGTGGCACGGTGGTGTAGTGGTTAGCGCTGTCGCCTCACAGCAAGAAGGTCCAGGTTCGAGCCCCATGGCCGGCGAGGGCCTTTCTGTGCGGAGTTTGCATGTTCTCCCTGTGTCTGCGTGGGTTTCCTCTGGGTGCTCCGGTTTCCCCCACAGTCCAAAGACATGCAGGTTAGGTTAACTGGTGACTCTAAATTGACTGTAGGTGTGAGTGTGAATGGTTGTCTGTGTCTATGTGACAGTCCTGTGATGACCTGGTGACTTGTCCAGGGTGTACCCCGCCTTTCGCCCATAGTCAGCTGGGATAGGCTTCAGCTTGCCTGTGACCCTGTAGCACAGGATAAAGCGGCTAGAGATAATGAGATGAGATATACAAATTGCACATTGGGGATAGGGCCAAGAATAGTTCTATTGCACATTTGAGTTTAAAGCCATGATTGCTTTGGGATAGAAACTGTTTTTTAGGTGGTTTGTCAAGTCAAGTCAAGTTTATTTGTATGGCGCTTTTAACAATAAACATTGTCGCAAAGCAGCTTTACAGAATTTGAACGACTTAAAAACATAAGCTAATTTTGTCCCTAATCTATCCCCAATGAGCAAGCCTGTGGCGATGGTGGCAAGAAAAAACTCCCTCAGACGACATGAGGAAGAAACCTCGAGAGGAACCAGACTCAAAAGGGAACCCATCCTCATTTGGGCAACAACAGACAGCATGACTATAACATTAACAGTTTTAACATGAAGACAGTTTCGTTGATGTTATAACTCTTCATTGATGGAAACTTGAGTGCAAAGCTGTTCATGACAACTGCAGTCCTAAAGTTAGCAAGTCAACTGTGGTCCTCAGCCATAAAAGCATTACTGTAAGAGTCCAGAGCATCCTCCAGGTATAACCCTCAACTGTCCTCATGGGGCCATCCTTCACAGGAGCGATGCGATAAAACTCCGAGCAGACACAGGGCACCAGGAAAGATCAAGCAGGTCCGAGGGGCAGAAGAGGCCAGCATCTCAATCCCAAGACCAACATGTAACTCAGAGGGACAGATGGGGGGGGGGGGGGAAGACAGGTTGTTAGGTATGCCCTAAAAATGACACAAGTATTAAATCTGTGTGGTAGGCTCGCAGAGACGAGAGTTTTGACATCAGGCATAATACGCAACAATGGCATGTTAATATGGTTACAAAATATGACCTGCTCTGGCTGGATGCTTGATTGGGTGATGGGAGCACACTCCTCAGCAATGATAAGATGCAGATGGGACCCTTAGGGCTGGCCAAGACAATTCAGTTACATTTCACCGGGTCTGGGACATGTGACAGAATGTCTGACGGCCGATTCCCTGCAGGCTACGATAGCCAGTCGAGATCTCCACCCTCTCCACCAAAAGATTTCCTGTTGACTCCATGTAACTCAGAGGGACATATTTGGGGGGGGGGAGAAAACGCAGGTTGTTAGGTATGCCCAATGTCACCTGAATAATAGGAACAGTATACATATTGCACTGAGTACAAGCAGGGACTCCGGCAACTAACTATGACAGCATAATTAAAAGGGGAGAGCCAGAAGGTAACACAGGCATGAGGGAGCCCCAGGACATAAAGCAGCCAGCCACTACACCGTCAACAAACTTGAGTGAGCAAGCGAGTGGGGACTGACAGTATCCATACATCCCAGTTTACCAAAACACTCTATGTCTGAGGACCCTCTAGATCTACACCTTTACCTCATAAACACCATTAACAAAAGGCTTGACTAAACAGATATGTTTTCAGCCTAGACTTAAATGCTGAGACTCTGTCTGATTCCCGAACATTACTTGGAAGGCTGTTCCATAACTGTGGAGCTTTGTAAGAAAAGGCTCTGCCCCCTGATGTAGCCTTCACTATACGAGGTACCAGCAGATAGCCTGCACCTTTTGATCTAAGTAGGCGTGGCGGGTCATAGAGGAACAGAAGTTCACTCAGGTACTGTGGTGCGAGACCATTTAGTGCTTTAAAGGTCAATAGTAGTATTTTATAATCAATACGAAATTTGATTGGGAGCCAATGTAGTGTGGATAAGACAGGCGTGATGTGGTCATATTTTCTAGTTCTAGTAAGGACTCTTGCTGCTGCATTTTGAACTAACTGGAGCTTGTTTATGCACTTATTGGAACCTCCAGACAGTAAGGCATTACAATAATCCAACCTGGAGGTCACGAAAGCATGGACTAGATTTTCCGCGTCATATAATGACATTAAATTTCTTATCTTTGCAATATTTCTGAGATGAAAGAAAGCTATCCGGGTGATGTTATCAATGCGAGTTTCGAATGAAAGACTGGGGTCAATAATCACTCCGAGGTCTTTTACTGCTGCACATGAAGAAACAGAAAAGCCATCCAGAGTCACTGTGTAATCAGAAAACTTACTTCTAGCTGTATGTGGTCCTAATACAAGTACTTCAGTCTTGTCAGAGTTAAGCAGAAGGAAATTAATAATTGTCCTGGTTTTCATTGCTCTGTATCTCTTGCCTGATGGCAAAAGCTGGAAGAGACAATGACTGGGGTGTGAAGAGTCTTTCGAAATGTCCATTGCTTTCCTGCGGCATCTGGAGGTGTAAATCTGTTCCAGGGTGGGGAGGGGGCAGCCTATTGTTTTCTCTTCTGCCCTAACAACCCTGTGGAGTGCCTTCTTCTCTGAGGACATGCAGCTGCCATACCATACACACAGTCCATACGTGAGCACACTCTCTATGGAGCAGTGATAGAAGGCCCGGAGCAGATTTTGGGGGAGACAGTTCTTTCTGAGAATTCTCAGAAAGTACAGTATCTGCTGTGCCTTCTTCAGCAGCTCCTTGGTGTTGGCACTTCAGGTTAGGTCGTTCTCCAGCTCAATGCCAAGAAACCTGAACACCAGGACCCTCTCCACACAGGCCCCGCTGATGATGAGTGGCTGGATGTCAGTTTTGTTTTTCCTAAAGTCAATAACCAGCTCCTTTGTTTTGGTGGTGTTGAGGAGCAGATTGTTGACTTTGCACCACTCTGACAGCCACTCTACCTTATCCCTGTATGCCAGTTCACCCTCCTTGCCCAAGATGAGTCCGACCACAGTCGTGTCATCTGCGAACTTTACAATCTTGTTGCTGAGGTGGGTGGAGACACAGTCATACATATAGAGGGTGTGAGTGGGTGAGTCATCCCATGGAAAGAGTGATGGTTGGTACTCTAAGACACACTGGAATGGCATGAGCTGCATGGCTGAGTGTGTGAGGGAGTTCTGCGCATATTCCTCCCATGGGAGAAAGTGGGCCCAGTCCTATATGTTTTCTAGGCAGAACACCCTCAAGAAGCATCTGATCTCCTGATTCACATGCTTGACTTACCCATTTGACTGTGGGTGGTGTCCCAAGGTCGGACTCACTGATAGTTTGAGCTTGTTCATAAAGTTTGCCCATAACCTTGATGAAAATTGGGGTCCCCAGGCACTTATGATTTCCTCGTGGATCCCATAATACCTGAAGACATGGCTAAATATGAGCTCTGCCATTTTCATGGCTGTAGGTATACCAGGCAAGGGTGTGAGTTTCAGAGCTTTCGAGAATCTGTCTACTGCTACCATGATGTAGGTACAGTCCATCTAAGAACTACAACAGTCCCTTTAAGGACTACATTTCCCATCACCAGCTTCCACGTTGACCTACGTCACATGTGGGCGGGATCACCAACGTCACATCCACCATGAAGGCATAAGTAACGGAACACGTTTCCACTTCCTCCTCTTTCCGTCTGGACTCCAAGCCGTCTGGATACAAAGAGGATTCGCTCCACGAGCAAACCCAAAATAAGACGTCTTTTCTTCTCTTTCTTGCAAGATCCACGATTTAACGCGATTTCTTTGTTTACCTTTGGCCACGGTAGACTCTAAGATCGCGCGATTTTTAAACTCAGCTTGAGTTACAACCGGTTTATATTTCTATTATTAAGTACGTACAAACTGCCGCCAAGCAGTTAATTTAAAAGTTAGGAGCGACCGAAATTCCTCCTAATTAAAAAGCTGTGCATGTTATTCTGATCAGAGACTTTTCATCACGAACGACCATTGGACCAAGAAATTCTCTGTGCTTTATACAGAAGCAACTCACGTGCTTCACAACGGAAACTCCGAAGTCTCGGAACATCTCTTCATAATTTTGCTAAAGGCAAGATACTGAGCAAGACTGGCATTTGGGCAGATAAACCTAGTCTTACCCCGATAGCAGAGGGTCGTTGAAACGACGTAGAGTTTTGGTCAGAATGGTCGGTTTCCGTCGTACGTCAGAAAATCAACGTTGAAACGGCGCCGTGAAACGTCGATTTCTCTGCCGTCTGAGAGGGTCGATTTATCACCGTTGAATCAACGTGGGTAAAGGTTGATCTGTCGACCATCAGAGAAGGTTGAATATACGACGTTGAACCATCGTCACTTTTGCCGGACAGTTTTCAACATTGGTAGGATGAGCAACTGGCCTGTAGCCAGGGGGGATCGGAGGGTTCGTTCGATCCCCCCCCCCCCGCGACACCGCGCCCCGGACACACACGCCCCTCAAGATTACTCAAGATTTATTCATTTGTTCATGTCCGATGAATATACATTGATTCACATTTAAATTTACAATATCAAATCCAGACTAATCAAAAAAGAAAAGTAGACTAAGTGAGGACGAGTTAGAAAAACGGGTTCATTTCTCCTATGTTTATGTTTACACGTTTTGTTCAGACTGCTTTACACCCCAATCCAGTGGGTGGTGGTAATGCCCCCATTAGACCCCTTTCACTGACGTCACCCGAAACCGGAAGTAAACAAACCCTGCGCCACATTGGAAGACCAACAAACTCGTGATTTGGGGGAAATAAAGGCAGCGCACGGTATGTGAACCCACGAGGCACTTGGTTCATCAAAAACCTACAATGGTAAACTTTTGTGCTGTGTTAGGGTTCTAACAAAGCTGATGGGAAAGGTGAAAAGAAGTCTTTCTACAGAATACCAGCTGTGATTGAGACAACAAGCAAACCAAGGAGTTTTCTGCCAGGAGACAGAGAGAGGATTTAGCTGCTTTATGCAGAGCGGATCTGAATACTTCAAGTCTATTTTGTTACTGGTAAGTCACTAGGCTAGAGTGTTGTAGAACATTTTTTTAAATGTTTACTGAATAAAAACATCCTTAATTTTATCAAATATTCTCTACTCTATATTTCATTTCTTTCTTTTGTTTTAATTTTCCTCCCTCCATCCCTCTTTGGATTTTAAATATAGTTTTTCCTACTGCTGACTTTCTTTATCAATGCTGCATCAAATTAATTTTGGTTATGTTTTTCTGTTTCCATGTACAGGTCTGCGCCGCAGGAGGAATAGGCCACAATTATAAATAAATCATAAAATGTTTCTAAGAACATGTTCAAGTGTGTTCTGTTCCTTATAAATGTTAAAAGTTATGCCTCATTAGATAGCTTGACAAACATTAGGAGAGGTGCATTGTTGCATGCATTTTTATATCCTGTTGTACATTAAACAGGACGTAGCCTACGCACATTGATATAAATTAAGTTTCACTTTCATGGTTGAAGTATGCATGTGTGTGTTCATCCTAGGCAAGAGCCCCGATGCTTTATTGTTAGCTAGTTTAATTTAGCCTGTTTTGCTTAATTTGTAGCCTTCCTGTTGTACATAAAACAGGAAGTAAAGTTGGATGAATCATCGCCGAAAATTCAACTATAAATCGACCAAAATACGTAGTTGAATAAAGGGTGAAAGGGGGTCTATTCTCTGTCGACCACCAGCCACTTTTCAACGTCGTTTCAACGGAAACTCGTATGAGCAAAGCGGTGTTGAATCAACGTCGGTGATCGACGGTGATTCGACGGCGTATAGGTCGAAGAACATGCCGATGATTCCACGTCGAATCAACGACCCTCTGCTATCTGGGTAGGAATTAGCTTTTATTGAAGTAGTGTGTATTTAACCTCAGGAACGGTTTGTTACACTGTAAACACGCAGCGTGTTGAATTGATTATTGTTTTGTTTTAATCTCTCAGTTGTTTTAATAGATAGGCTGTGCATGCTTCTCTTTATTCCTGACTAACACTTTAATTTCCTTATCACACATTTTGACCTTATCAAGGTTTCAGTGGATTCAGTACTGTTATAAGCTAGTGAAATTAGCCTATGGCTAATTTCTTTTGTCCCATTAACATCCAAAGCTAAGTGTATTGTCTTAGAAACACGTGGCGGTCCTCCCCCACTCACAAACACACCTTAGCTAGCATCCCTTTGTCTTAGCTTAGCCACATGAGGTTAATCTAGGCCTACATGAACACGTGGTCACCAGGCCTGACACACACACAAACACGTGGTCACAGGCCTCACCTGGCCTCACAAATACACCTCAGTTAGCATCCCACGCTAGCTTATTTCTTTTGCTAGGCCATAGGCCTTACCACGTGGTTAACTCCTCCCCCACAAACACACATGGAGTTAGCTACCAGAGCTAATCCTTTTTGTAGGCCACACACAAGGCCTCTCTCTCTCTCCCCACACACAAACACACCTTAGCTAGCTTCCCTTTGTCTTAGCTTAGCCACACAAGGCTAATTCCTTTGTTCTCCTCAAATCCCACATGGTGACCCCTACACCACATGGACACACACAAACATACCTAGCTAGCATCCCACGCTAGCCTTCTGCTCAAGCCATAGGGCCTTTCACTCACACACACACACACACACACACACACACACATCTCACACACACACACACACACGTCACTGTTTGTATATATTTCAACTGCCATTATCCATTTTTATCTTTGTTATAATAAATTCATTTATTATTGAAACTGTGTTTATTTGTGTTCCAATATCTCTGAAGTCCCCAATCTCCAAAGAATTCTAAAAGGTGCATATGATTTATGTAATATGGTAAGTGATCATAATAATTTGGAATATACCATAATTTAGCTGTTTGGTAATTTATTATTAAGCACCAAAATTAATGGTATTAATTAATGAGACTGATTAATGAGACTGATTCCATGAGTGATTTAATGATAACATGAGACTGATTCAATGAAAATGATTCACTGAAAACGATTCAAATGAGACTGATTCAATTTAATGATTAACCTTCAGATTTAATGAGATTGATCACTCAATTACCCAAATGCACCTACATTAAAGTGGTGCCTCTTGTGAGGAGATTGGTTTGTTGACTTCTTGAATATTGTTGCAACAACAGATAAATCATCAGTTTGTTTAAGCAACTGCTAAGGTATATCCCCAGGTGTGTTAAAATGGTTAAAAGTAGCGGGATAACCATATCACAAATACTCATAACCTATTCATAACTTAGGATAAGAGATAGCATTTCCAAACAAACCTTTTTAATTAATTACGTAGTTAATATTAATTAATAACAATTAATTAATAAATTAACTCATTGATTAATTAATTATCCAATATCCAACCTAAGCAAAATGGCATCCCCTCGTGTCTCAAAAATTGAAGACAACGCTCAAGACGTGTCTCTCTTTGAGGTCATCGCAGAGCTCATTCACTGCTCTGCCTCCAAAAAGGCAAACATTAAGTACACGAGTAAGAGTGAATGCCAAAACAACATAGACAACTCAATAAAACATATGAGAGATCCAAAAAGAACAACTATTAGTGTCCAAGCGGCACTAGGTAAGCTATTCCTATCATACTTCCGAGATACTGATTCAGAAATCAGACGCCTCCGTGGAGAGGTTGATAGGCTGACCACCAGCAACGCCGAGCTGGCTGCCGATAATAATGATTTATATAGGGAGTGTGAGCTCTTGAAGAACTCCCTTGATTGCGCCAAAAGGCTAGAGAAAGCCGAAAAGGCTGCCCAGAGGGCTGCTGAGGAGCAGACCCCCCAAGAAGAGCGCGAGGGGCGTGAAAGACCCCCAACAATGCGCAGAAGCTCAGAGCGGGAAGAGGCATCTGAACCGGACACCGTAGATTACCTGGTCGAGGACCAGACACCCCGCCAAACTCCATCAACTCGCTACTCGACTCTGTCATTTAGCCAAGATGGAGCCATCCTGCGCTCATCCCGAGCCCAGGCCCGTAGCACACCCAGGTCAGTGCGCTACAGTATCCCTGATCCATCTTCGGATGAATCAGACTACGCATCTCATGCGAAACGGGAGCGATTCCAGAGTAGCTCAGATAGTGAGTACTCAGGAGAGCGAAGAAGGCCGCAAAAGGATGTGCACCAAGCCCTCCGCATGCGGCAAATTGACCTACTTGCCCAAGATGTCGAGCGATTTGACCCCGACAATAAAAGAACAAATGTAAATGATTATTTGCGAGAAATTGACCGATGCCTGATGGACCTGCCGAACGCCACAACGCGAGAAAAACTTAAGCTGATCTGGAAAACCTCCAGTAGCAGCGTTTGGGCCCTTTTAGAGACTCTACCCCCAAACATTCGCGATAGTTATTCAAAACTTCGCAATTACATGAGGGAAGAATATGCGCCGTACACGGATGAAACCTCCGCGACATTGTGTGCATTACAAATTAAACAAAAATGGTCTGAGGCGCCTCGTGAATATTATAGATGGCTACGTACTGCCTATTTCCAGGGTAGTAGCGCACCAGGCTTGGAAGAAGATAGAGGCTTCAAATCCCTCTTCTTACATAACCTCCACCCAAGCGTGTGGACTCAAGTCGCACTGACGTGTCGACAGGGTTTCCACTCGATGAGGGAAATTAGGCAACTAGCCCAAATGACCTGGGAGACCATTGTCAAAACCGCAAACGTAAACGATGATGAACCCAGAGTCCTTAGGCTCCAGGATGCAGATGAGCCCCCGCTAGCCTTAGAAGGAGGCAAAGCTCCAAAAGGGGGACCCCCCTGGAGAAATCCCGCTCCGAACCGCCTCTTGCCGAGTCATCACCAGCGTGAGCTGAGAAATCAGCAAGGTAAGGCCAGGAAGGACCGAAGGCAAGTCTACAGTGACTATGGCAACCGCCCATCACATGAAAAGGGTCGTAGGGAACAAGGCGGTTGGCAGCAAGACTGTCATCCCTGCTCTGGCCAGAGACGGCAGGAGCGTTCCGACCGTAACTCTAAACGTAGGGGTAGAGATGACCGACACAGTGACTCAGACCAACCTGGTGAGTTCCGCTCAGAGCTGGAATCTTTAAAAGCCCAGTTGGCTGAGATTAAAGAACTGTTAAAAAAGAGGTCAGACCCCTCAACAAAATAAATCGAAACGAGCGTAAAAGAACAAAAGGCCTACTATGACCCAAAAGCCTCCCATCACAAATATCAAATAAGCGACAAAGTCCTACATTTTAACTTTACCAAACCGGTAGGAGTTTAAAAAAAAAGTTCCTACCACACTGGTCGGGACCTTTCGATCGTAGGAAAACTGTCCCCCGTCGCATATCGCATTAGGACATCCAGGCGCAATCAAACGCTCTCATATCGATTTCCATAACAATCAAATCAAGCCTTTTGAACAGTCCTCACTCCAAGGGGGGGGACGACAGTTAGGCCCATCCTGTCCACCTAGCTTGTACGCCTCACTCACCCATAAGCGTACACTGACATTCCCAGTCAGACTTACCAACCCAATAAAGTAATAACCCTTCGGTATAACATGGTAGATAAAATACTAAAATCCGCTATTATTACTAGTGTGTATTCATCGCAAATATACCTGGCATATAGTCTTGGCAGTGCTATCCTCATTTTTGTGAATGCACAAGACTTAGAGATGTGCACCTCCACTAAAGACATCCACTGGGTCTGCCCAGGCAACCCATACATAACACTACACGCCAAGCTGGATAAGATGGTCTGTGTCCCTGACAGCTTTAGCCGCAGTAGCGCACGCTTTCTAGCCAGACCACCCGCTGCTACACCTTTCTAGAAGATTAGGTTTACCAACCCAAACACTAACCTCTTTTCTTTCCTTCACTTCTTCTCTTCTCTTGTTTTTTTTGTGTAGGAAATGAAGTATATATGTTTCATGTTTAATGTTTCTTTATTGATGTGACTTTGACCTAGTTAGCTAGAGTGATTATATGCCCAGAATGCCTCTGCCTCCAACTGTCTTACTGGAACTCATGAGTTTACACAGTTTTCACAGGACACCATGGACTGTACAGAGCAAGGCTGCCTCAAGGACTATGGACATGTGGACTGTACGGTACTGTGCTCTCAGTGCTACGACTCCATCATACCCCTGAGACCAAAAGGGGGATTGTAGGTACAGTCCGTCTAAGAACTACAACAGTCCCTTTAAGGACTACATTTCCCATCATCAGCTTCTGCGTTGACCTACGTCACGTGTGGGCGGGATCACCAACGTCACATCCACCATGAAGGCATAAGTAACGGAACACATTTCCGCTTCCTCCTCTTTCCGTCTGGACTCCAAGCCGTCTGGATACAAAGAGGATTCGCTCCACGAGCAAATCCAAAATAAGACGTTTTTTCTTCTCTTTCTTGCAAGATCCACGATTTAACGCGATTTCTTTGTTTACCTTTGGCCACGGTAGACTCTAAGATCTCGCGATTTTTAAACTCAGCTTGAGTTACAACCGGTTTATATTTCTATTATTAAGTACATACAAACTGCCGCCAAGCAGTTAATTTAAAAGTTAGGAGCGACTGTAATTCCTCCTAATTAAAAAGCTGTGCATGTTATTCTGATCAGAGACTTTTCATCACGAACGACCATCGGACCAAGAAATTCTCTGCGCTTTTTACAGAAGCAACTCATGTGCTTCACAACGGAAACTCCGAAGTCTCGGAACATCTCTTCATAATTTTGCTAAAGGCAAGATACTGAGTAAGACTGGCATTTGGGCAGATAAGCCTAGTCTTAGGAATTAGCTTTTATTGAAGTAGTGTGAATTTAACCTCAGGAACGGTTTGTTACACTGTAAACACGCAGCATGTTGAATTGATTATTGTTTTGTTTTAATCTCTCTGTTGTTTTAATAGATAGGCTGTGCATGCTTCTCTTTATTCCTGACTAACACTTTAATTTCCTTATCACACATTTTGACCTTATCAAGGTTTCAGTACTGTTATAAGCTAGTGAAATTAGCCTACGGCTAATTTCTTTTGTCCCGTTAACATCCAAAGCTAAGTGTATTGTCTTAGAAACACGTGGCGGTCCTCCCGCACTCACAAACACACCTTAGCTAGCATCCCTTTGTCTTAGCTTAGCCACCCGAGGTTAATCTAGGCCTACACGAACACGTGGTCACCAGGCCTGACACACACACAAACACGTGGTCACAGGCCTCACCTGGCCTCACAAATACACCTCAGTTAGCATCCCACGCTAGCTTATTTCTTTTGCTAGGCCATAGGCCTTACCACGTGGTTAACTCCTCCCCCACAAACACACGTGGAGTTAGCTACCAGAGCTAATCCTTTTTGTAGGCCACACACAAGGCCTCTCTCTCTCCCCACACACAAACAGACCTTAGCTAGCTTCCCTTTGTCTTAGCTTAGCCACACAAGGCTAATTCCTTTGTTCTCCTCAAATCCCACATGGTGACCCCTACACCACATGGACACACACAAACATACCTAGCTAGCATCCCACGCTAGCCTTCTGCTCAGGCCATAGGGCCTTTCACTCACACACACACACACACACACACACACACACACATCTCACTGTTTGTATATATTTCAACTGCCATTATCCATTTTTATCTTTGTTATAATAAATTCATTTATTATTGAAACTGTGTTTATTTGTGTTCCAATATCTCTGAAGTCCCCAATCTCCAAAGAATTCTAAAAGGTGCATATGATTTATGTAATATGGTAAGTGATCATAATAATTTGGAATATACCATAATTTAGCTGTTTGGTAATTTATTATTAAGCACCAAAATTAATGGTATTAATTAATGAAACTGATTAATGAGACTGATTCCATGAGTGATTTAATGATAACATGAAACTGATTCAATGAAAATGATTCACTGAAAACGATTCAAATGAGACTGATTCAATTTAATTATTAACTTTCAGATTTAATGAAATTGATCACTCAATTACCCAAATGCACCTACAATGATGACTGTGTTTTCCTGAGATTTGGGTAGCTCAGTGATGAAACTGATAGCAATGTGTGACCAAGGTCTCTGGGGTGTGGATAATGGCATGAGTTTCCCAATGGACAGAGCTCAGGATACCTTGGCTTCAGTGCAGGCTGAGCAGGAGGATATGAACTGGTTTATGTTAGTTCTCATGTGTAGCAAGTGTTCTAGGTGGGTGGACTACAGAAGCATGGCAGGCCAGTACTGAGTTCTCAATAACTCTTTTATTGTCAGCTTTTACTCATATACACGACACACACACACACACACACACACACACACACACACACACGTGTTCTGGTCGGGAGAGCCCCCTTCCTCTGCCCTCTCTCTCCTTATATAGGGCGCGGTTGCTGGGAAGACACACAAACACAGGTTAATTCACATCAGGTGTAGTGATTCTTCCACTTACCTTCTCTGACTCCGCTCTCCAGTCACAGACCGACGCTTGACCACGCCCCCACTGCCACATACCCCCACTGCCCGACTCAGGCCGGGCAACCGTCCGGCCCGCAGCCGACTCCCCCGACGGGAGAGGAAGACCGCCACGACCATCTGCGCCCCCGGCCTGTGGACCACCTTGAAGTTAAAGGGTTGGAGTGCCAGATACCAACGGGTGATCCGCGCATTGGCATCCTTCATGCGGTGGAGCCACTGGAGGGGCGTGTGGTCCGAACAGAGGGTGAAAGGGCGTCCCAGCAGGTAGTAACGGAGGGCGAGGACCATCCACTTGATGGCCAGGCACTCCTTCTCTATGGTGCTGTAGCACCCCTCACGCACTGACAGCTTTGTACTAATGTACAGCACTGGGCGATCCTCCCCCTCCACCTCCTGGGACAAAACAGCCCCCAGCCCTCTGTCCGATGCGTCTGTCTGCAATATAAAAGGGAGAGAAAAGTCAGGGGAGTGTAACAGTGGCCCCCCACACAGTGCAGCCTTTACCTCAGAAAAAGCCCGCTGGCATTGCTCCATCCACTGGACTAGATCTGGTGCCCCCTTTTTAGTGAGATCAGTCAGTGGGCTGGTGATGTCCGAATAATTAGGTATAAACCTACGATAATAGCCAGCCAGCCCCAGGAACTGTCTCACCCCCTTTTTGGTCTTGGGCCTCGGGCAGGCCGCAATCGCTGCAGTCTTGTTAATTTGGGGATGCACCTGCCCATTGCCCAAGTGGAAACCCAGATACCATACTTCCACCCGCCCAATCGCACACTTCTTCGGGTTGGCTGTGAGACCCGCCCACCTCAGTGATCTAAGAACAGCCCTCAGGTGTTGTAGGTGCTGTGGCCAGTCATTACTATAAATAATGATGTTGTCAAGGTACGCAGCAGCATAGGTGGCGTGGGGGTGGAGGACCCTATCCATCAGCCGCTGAAACGTAGCGGGCACCCCAAACAGCCCAAAAGGAAGTGTCCAGCCATGGGATTAAAGTGAGCCGCCTGGTATTCCAGGCGGCTCTTTGGGATCAAAAGTTGGGTTATTTGTTCCTTAGTTTGAGTGTCCTACGTCACTCGGTATAACCTATCCTTAATAATGGAGAAATAGGCGAAGGACGGGGTGGCATTTGGCTGGAGCATTTGACCATCGATTACTCTCACTTGGTCAAACGCATGCCGCAGAGACTCATCTCACGACTGCTCTAACGGAAAATCCGCGAGGGATTCCCTGAGAGAGGGAGGAGGAGCCTGCTGCTCCTCACTCTGACGCGGGGATGACGTAGACGGCTCTGTGACAGCTGCTCCCCCCAACGCCACTCCGGGACCTCCCCCTGCTGAACTACGGCAGGACCCACTCTTCACTAAGTGTGTCATTAAATCCCGAAATCCCGGCCAATCAGTCCCCAAAATTATAGAGTGGGTGAGGCAAGGATTAACCGCCGCCTGAACTCTAAATTTCTCCCCTCGAAACAGAATGTGGACCGACACTAAAGGATAGTGGTGAACATCCCTGTGCACACACAACACCTCACCAATTGTGCTCCCCCCAATGCCTCGTTTTGCACCAGGCTTTGGTGGATTGAGGTCTGATTACAGCCGGAGTCCACCAAAGCCTGATACGTATCCCCTTGGATACTCACCAGTATGCGATATGCTCCAGCCCGATCGAGGGCGGTTCCTGGCGCGTCGGGGATCCGAACCACCGCGCCCACCTCCATTGCCGAGCACTGCTGCTGGAGGTGCCCCGGCTCCCCACAGCGCCAGCACACCGGCCCGGGCTCTCTCTCTGCACCGGTGTTCCGGATATCACTCACCTGGGGGGGGGGGGGGGAGACACAGAAGTAGGAAACGGTAGGACACCGCAGGTGCGGCGGGTCGGCTGGGGTGGAGCTGGCCCCCATCTCCGCGGTGGGGGAATGGGGCGAGGGAGAGGAACAGAAGGGGAGAGAGAGGGAGAGGGGAGAAGGGGAGACATGCTGTCCTGCCGTTGGAATGGCCGCCATACAGTCCTCCGCCAGCTCAATGGCCTAATCCAGCGATGCCAGGCAATGGCACTGGACCCACTCCGCGGTTCCCTCTGGAAGTCGAGCGACAAACTCCTCCAGTGCCACCAGATCGATGATCTCCTCGGCGTCGCGGTTGTTGGCCCTCAGCCACTGGCGGCAGGGCGTCCCGGAGTTGCTGGCCAAACGCGAACGGCCGGCTGACCTCCTCCAGGCGCAGCGCGTGGAAGTGCTGCTGCTGCTGCTCCGGAGTGCGACCCACGCACTGGAGGACGGCCCTGCGGAGGTCTGTGTAGACCAGCTGGCTGTTGGCAGGGAGCTGTAGCGCGGCCAGCTGCTCCTCACCCATGAGCAGGGGGAGGAGGCGCACCGCAAGCTGTTCCACCGGCCAACCCTATGCCTCTGCTGCCTGCTCAAAGAGAGCGAGGAAGGCCTCGGGGTCGTCGTGCGGGCCCATCTTCGTCAGGGTGAGATGGGAAGGGCCCGCGGCGGTGAAGGACCCTGCCGACGAGAGTAGGTGCCGGAACGCCTGGCGATCTTCCTGCTGCGCCAGCACCAGGGCCTCGAACCTTCGCTCCTGTTCTTCCCGGAGGGCGACCAGCACCTGGTGCTGGCTCTGTTGGGCCATGGCGAGGGCATGGACCAGGTCCTTGAAGGAGGAGGACTCCATGGGGCTGTTCTCTCCTGCGCTCCGTCCCAGGTTTTGGCACCACTGTAGCAAGTGTTCTAGGTGGGTGGAGTACAGAAGCACGGCAGGCCAGTATGGAGTTCTCAATAACTCTTTTATTGTCAGCTTTTCCTCATATACACACCACACACACGTGTTCTGGTCGGGAGAGCCCCCTTCTTCTGCCCTCTCTCTCCTTATATAGGGCGCGGTTGCTGGGAAGACACACAAACAGGTTAATTCACATCAGGTATAGTGATTCTGCCACTTACCTTCCCTGACTCCACCCTCCGGTCACAGACCGACGCTTGACCACGCCCCCACTGCCACATCATGTTTTCCCACCAATAGTTGGTTCTGATAAGTTCATAGGTGTGTCTGCTGTTCGGATGTCCTGTGGCTGGAGAAGAGTGTGCCCAGGTGATTAAGCAGCCTCTGTACTGGGGCAAGATGAATGTGAGACCTTGGGGGTTGGTTCTGGGCCAGTTCCTTATTGATGTCCCATGAAAGAGCATTCACAAAGCACTTGGGTGGCAGGATGGGTGTGACTTCTAGGCTGGTTGTGGCAGAAGCATGTAGTCAAGACAGAGCATCTGCTTTAGTAGTGTTTCCGGACCCTGGGTTGTATGCAATGGAGAATTTGAGTCTAGTGAAAAATAGGGCCCACCGTGCCTGTCTTGGGTTCAAACATCTTGAGGTATTCTAGGTTTTTGTGGTCAGTAGGGACAATAAATGGATGTGCAGTCCCCTCCAGCCAATGTCTCCACTTCTCCAAGGCCAACTTGATGGCTAGCAGTTTTCTATTTCCAGTATCATAGATTCTGTTGGTGTTAATTTCTTGGAAAAAAAAGCTACTGGATGCAGCTTGGGTCTATCTCCTTGGCACTGAGATAGCACTCTGCCAACTCTGGTCTCAGAAGTGTCTACCTCGACACAGAAGGGTTTCGAGGGCTCTGGGTGCTTAAGTACGGGTGCAGTAGTAAAGGTTGTTTTAAGATGAGTAAAAGCTTCCTCTGCTCCCTGGTTCAACTGTAGACACTTTGGGCTGTTTTTGAGCAGTGTTATTAGGGGTGCCACAATGGTGCAAAATCCCTTGATGAACTGGCGGTAGAAGTTGGTGAACCCCAGGAAGTGTTGGGGCTCCTTTACGGACATGGGCCAAGAAGTGATGGTGGAGACCTTGTTAGAGTCCATGCTGATCCCGTCAGCACTAATAACATAATGCAGAAAAGAGAGCTCAGTGACGTAGAACTCTCATTGACAGTTAACTGATTTTCCAGGACCTTGCTGAGAACTGACTTGACATGTTTTTAATAACTGGTTTCATCCAAGGAGTAAATCAGAATATCATCCATGTAGGTGATAATGTCCCAGCATGTCCTGGAGCACAGAGTTGATGAGGCACTGGAACATGCTGGGCACACAAAATAGTCCATATGACAAGATATTTGTAGTGACCTGAGGTGGTGCTGAATGCCATCTTCCATTCATACCCTTCCTGTATATGCACCAGGTTATGGGCACTTCAGAGGTCAAGTTTGGTGAAAATACGAGCAAATCTTAGTTGTTCTAGGGCAGATGGGATGAGGGGTAATGGGTATGGATACTTGACGGTTATCTGGTTAAGGCCTTGGTAATCAATGCAAGGTAATAGGCCTCCCCTTTTCTTCTCCACAAAGAAGAAACCTGCGGATGCTGGGGATGTGGATGGACAGATGTAACCTTGCTGAAGTGCCTCCTGTACATATTCCTCCATAGCTGCTTATTCTGTTCTAGAAAGTGGGTAAATGCAGCTGCGTAAATGTAGTGCCCAGAAGGAGGTCTATGATGCAGTCATATGGCCTGTGACAGGGTAATCCACTGGCCTTTCCCTTGCTGAAGACTTCCCAGGGTTCATAGTAGCAAGCAGGGACATGGTCAATGCCCCCAGTGGAGGGGCTCTCCACAGAGGTGGAAGCCAGGGTAAGTTGGGACAATTGCAAGCAGTTCTGATAGCAGGACAGGGACCATATCAATATTTCTTTCTGCTGCCAGGAAATGAGTGGACCATGTACTTGCAGCCATGGAAATCCTCGCACAATAACATAGTTGGAAGTTTGGGTGATGTACCTTGTGCAGGGCCCTGATCTGAATTTCCAGAGGTCTAGTTCTTTTTGTGACCAGTCCATCTCTGATGGGGCCACCATCAATAGCTTGGAGGCTCACAGGTTGCTGGAGTTCTTGGGTGGGCAGCTTGAGCCTTTAAACGATTTCAATGTCAATGAGTAACCTCTGCCCCAGAGTCTAATAGAGCAGAGAGAACATGGGCCATTTCTGATACAGATAACAAAGCACTGAGATTCAGAAATGGATGGGTAGGAAAACATTTATGGCTCACCGGGGTGTCAAAACTATCCTCTTGTTGGGGGCTGTCATGCCTTTGGGACAGCTCCCCACAATAAAAGTATAGTCTTTCCTGGCATCTCCTTTCTCTCTCGGAGTGTGGTGTGTGAGTATTGGAGACTTCCATTAGAGTGGGTGCCTGTGAAGGCTGGCTTGGAACATGGGTGGATTGCAAGGAAGGCCAGTTTCAGAGGAGGTGGTCTATTTTAATAGCAAGGTAGATTAGTGAATCCAAGGTATAATGTTCATCCCTACACACCAGTTCAGTTAGGATGCTAGCTTCCAGACCCTGATGAAAAACAGCCTTCAATGCTGGGTCGTTCCATCCATTACTGGCAGTCAGCGTGTGAAACTCTAATGCATATTCTGTGACAGATCTTTCTCCTTACTGAAGAGTGAGGAGTTTCACACCCACCTCGACACCCTCAGGCTGGTGATCAAATATTCTTTTAAATAACTCCATGAAGCGATCATAAGATGTTGTGGGTTTCCCTCTGCAATTCCAAACCGCAGTTGCCCACTTCAAAGCACATCCAGTTAACAGATTCACAAACTGAGCTATCTTTTGTTGTTCAGAAGAGCCTGTTAGAGTAGTGGAATACAATGAACATTGTAGAAGGAATTGTTTAAATTAGTTATATCAATGGAGAACTTATCTGGCCATGGAATGGCTGTAGCAGAGTTTGGACGTGTCAGGATGGCCTGCAATACAGCAGTGGTGAGCTGAGAAAGGCAGATCGGTATCTGCTGATGTTCTCATGTTCTCCCAACAGTTGTCCTTGAGCCAAAAGCGCAGTTTGCCTAGCCTTTTCTGCTGCATCCATGGTGGCGAAGTATCCTGTCAGAGTGGAACATGGGTGGACTTAAAGACGCAAATGTAGGGGAGAGCGGGTGTGCAGCAAACTGGTGAATAAAACCAAGTCGTAAGACAAGAATTGAGGTCAGGTTCATGCCAAAGGTCGGTCGATGTACAATAAGAGTGTCAGAGGAAAACCAGAGCCTCAAAGTCGTAAATAAGTAGTGAGAGTCAGAATACACTAGATTCAGGTCAAAGAAACAGAAAGGCTCAGTATGATCAGGTATGAAAACACAGAATGATACTTCACAACAGGCTGGAGTGTCTGGAGTGCTTATATAGGGAGAGTGATTCAAAACAGGTGTACTCCCAATCAGAACTTGGGAGAGGGAGGGTGCTGTGGTGCTTGGGAGTTGTAGTCCATGGCGGACATGTTTGAAGGGTGTCACAAACTTATGCTGTCACTGACACCCATCAGAGAGAAAACATGGCAGTTTCTGATACGGATAGCAGGGGGCCAGTTTCCTTATCACCTCTGTTCCCTTCTTCAGCATGCCCATTTAGGTCTGCTCCAATCACCACTCTTTCCTTTTTTGGTATACTTTCAACCACTTCATCCAACTCACTCCAGAATTCTTGCTCCTCCATCTTGCACCCCACTTGAGGGGCATATGCACTGACAATGTTCATCATTACCCCTTTGATTTCTACCTTCACACTCATTCTGTCACTCAATCTTTTTCTCTCCCAATAATTAATAATAATTAATAACCATAATTACCCTGTGATGACCTGGCGACTTGTCCAGGGTGTACCCCGCCTTTCACCCGTAGTCAGCTGGGATAGGCTCCAGCTTGCCTGCAACCCTGTAGAACAGGATAAAGCAGCTAGAGATAATGAGATGAGATGAATAACCATAATTAATAATTAATAACCAAAATAATACTTGTCCCCAAAGTGAAGTAAAATTTTCAGGTGTCTAAAAAATAGCTTTCGGAAAAATTCCTGAGTAATCATGTTTTCCTGTGGCTTTCAAATAACACACATCACTGTTTATTTTTTCTATAATCCTTCTGTAAATCCCTCCGTGTCCCCAAAAGTAATAAATATGTCAGATGTCCCCATTTGCGTGTGTGTACGTGTGTACCTTTTCCATTCTCATCTCCTGGACAAGGATTCCGTGTTGTATCTGAGAAGAAAACGTTAAATACACTACTACTACTACTACTACTACGACTACTACTACTAATAATAATCATCATCATCATGTCACACACACATGATGGATGTTTGGGATGAATCCAGTGTGTGAGTGGGTATGTGTGTGTGTCAGAAACACTGAAGCCGAAGATGCAATCAAACGCTTTGAGCAGCTTTTTGAGTAATGTGCTTTTTGTCATGATCCAGCCTGGACCTTCCTAATCCTGACCAGCTCTCCACTCCACGTTTCCCCCATTCTCCCCATGCTGCGCTAGCACACCTGCTATGCATTTGCGGTTAGTCACTCTATATAAACACTGTGAGGAGTATTACACGACGCAGATAAATACTCGCCGTTACATTTAGTCACATTCACAATCTAGTTTGTTTTGTTTTTTTCTGCTGTCCCTCTCTGGTTTCTAGACTTGGATTACGTTTTTGGATTATAATTTTCTGTCTGCCATGTTTTGGAACTTTTTGACTGAAACTTGACTCATGACTCTGCCTTTTTCCTGCTCTTCTCAGATTTTCTCCTGGGATTATTGTAACTGTTTTTCTGCGTCCATGCCACAGCTCTTGGAATTGACCAGGATATTTCACACTGTGCTGCTGTGCCTGCTTCCTGCCTGTTCATCTCTACTCATCTCATCATCTGTAGCCGCTTTATCCTGTTCTACAGGGTGCAGGCAAGCTGAAGCCTATCCCAGCTGACTATGGGCAAAAAGCGGGGTACACCCTGGACAAGTCGCCAGGTCATCACAGGGCTGACACAGACAACCATTCACACTCACATTCACACCTACGGTCAATTTAGAGTCACCAGTTAACCTAACCTGCAAGTCTTTGGACTGTGGGGGAAACCGGAGCACCTGGAGGAAACCCACGCGGACACGGGGAGAACATGCAAACTCCGCACGGAAAGGCCCTCGCCGGCCATGGGGCTCGAACCTGGACCTTCTTGCTGTGAGGCGACAGCGTTAACCACTACACCACCGTGCCGCCCTCTACTCATCTATTAAAATTTAAAAAAAGAAAGAAAGAAAGAAGAAAGGACGGCACAGTGGTGTAAGTCACCTCACAACAAGAAGGTTCTGAGTTCTAGCCCAGCGGCCGATGGGGGCTTTTCTGTGTGGAGTTTGCATGTTCTCCCCATGTCCGCGTGGGTTTCCTCCAGGTGCTCTGGTTTAAATAACTACTCAGTTAGGTTAACATGGGATGGCCTTTGGCTGAAGTGCCCAAGAGTGGTGGTGCGCATGTATGCAGTGGCTTTGCTCTCCTATGATGAACTGAATTTCGTTGTACATTTGTGCAGTGACAATAAAGGCATTCTATTCTATCTATCAGGTACACCTCATTTCCTATCTGCATTTTGGTAGCTGCTCATTGGGTTCAATCAGCACCCATGGCCTCCGGGTCATGACATTTTTCTCAGCACCTGAGGGACCTCTGAAAACCACTGGCCTTTTTCCTGCCATCACCACACACACACACACACACACACACACACACACACACACACACACACACACAGGGTTCAGTAAAAAATATGCAAATATAACAAAGCTGATGTTCTTGTCTACTGTTTTTTTTTGGAATGAATAATAACAAAACAACTATGAGTTCTAGCATCTTAAATGGCTTATGTCCCAGTCCACAGTAAACAGCAGTAGCCACAGCAACTGATCACAGGGTACTTAACACAGCACAGTGGTACGTTCTGCTGTTTGGCTGGTGCTCCCTCCCTCACCAATTGAATTCTCACTAATTGTATAACACCATTATAACTCACATACATACATACATGAGGGTAAGTCAAAAAGTTAGTCAAAAAGGGTTACATCCCTTGTAGGCGAAGTATTCTGTCATGTTGCAGGCACTTACAGATGTAATTGCAGAGGAGATTGGGGAACAAACCAAAAACAAAGCCAAATCATGAGACGTGAATTGTGGCCAGGGACAGGCAAGGGTCAGTCGATCGGCGAACTGAACAACATAGACAAGGCAGGAAGAATAAATAAGGAAAGATTGCGAGAATCAGAAGACCGGTAGGCAGTCAGGATAACAAGGCTTGGTATACACTGGAGAACACAGAAAGATACTTTGCGGTGAGTGCTTGAGTGAGAGGGGTTTAAGTAGTGTGGTACTGATTAGTGATGAGCTTCAGCTGTGTTCAATACTTTGGTGACAGGGGGTGCTGTGCCTCATGGGTGTTGTAGTCTTGAGCGGCCATGTTTGTAGTTTGTTTGGCGTTGTCATTCTCACGACTAACACTGACAGGGGGACATAATTGAGCACTGCACAGTGCATATTCACCAACAGAAGAAGAACATTCAGAACTGGTTGGAAGATGACTTTTTAAAAAAAAATCCATTATTGTTCGTTTTTCAAGATGAAAACAGATGGTAAGTCATCGACTATGGGTGTATATATATATATATATATATATATATAGAATGTATCAAGAGTTTAACCTATCGAGTTATGTTGATGCACAAAAACCACTCTGTGTAGCCTGGTTATGTTGAATTTACAGTGTAGGGTCTGTATGATTAGTTTGCTAGGCTAGCTCAAAAGCTTGAGTGGTTTAATGAATATCTACAGTGGTGGTCTATTTGCCCTGACTAAGTTTATTTAACAGATCAACAACAACTTGTGTTCATGTAGACACCAATAGTTGCCCTGACATAATTTAATCATATGCTTTAATGCTACATGTAGCACCAGCCAGCCTACCATACCATAGCCAGCCTTTGGCATATTAGTCACATTTAGGGATTTTATATATATATATATATATATATATATATATATATATATATATATATATATATATATACAGTTAAGCCAGAAAGTCTGCACACCCCTTTCACCTTCTCTACATTTTATTACATTATAGACTTATTCTACAATAGACTGAGTTCATTTTTTTGTCACAAAATTCTACACAAAATAGCCCATAATTACAAAGTGAAAGCAGGTTTTTAGAAAATCTCATCTCATTTCATCATCTCTAGCCGCTTTATCCTTCTACAGGGTCGCAGGCAAGCTGGAGCCTATCCCAGCTGACTACGGGCGAAAGGCGGGGTACACCCTGGACAAGTCGCCAGGTCATCACAGGGCTGACACATAGACACACAACCATTCACACTCTCATTCACACCTACGGTCAATTTAGAGTCACCAGTTAACCTAACCTGCATGTCTTTGGACTGTGGGGGAAACCGGAGCACCCGGAGGAAACCCACGCGGACACGGGGAGAACATGCAAAATCCGCACAGAAAGGCCCTCGCCGGCCCCGGGGCTCGAACCCAGGACCTTCTTGCTGTAAGGCGACAGCGCTAACCACTACACCACCGTGCCGCCCGTTTTTAGAAAATATGCAATTTTATTTTACTGACAAAAATAGGTTATTTAGGGGTTACATATCTGTTCACACCCTTAGCCTAATACTTGGTTGATGCATCTTTGGCAGCAATGACAGCTTCAAGGCATCTTGGGAAAGAAGCTACAAGCTTGGCACACTTGTTTCTGGACATTTTTGCCCATTCCTCTTGACATATCCTTGCAAGCTCCATCAGGTTGGATGGGGAGCATCGGTACACAGCCATTTTCAGCTTCTTCCACAGATGTTCAATCGGATTCAGGTCTAGGCTCTGGCTGGGCCACTCAAGGACATTCACAGACTTTGTCCGAAGCCACTTCTTTGTTCTCTTGGCTGTGTGCTTTGGGTCGTTGTCATGTTGGAAGGTAAACCTTCGCCCCAGTCTGAGGTCTAGAGTGCTCTGGCACAGGTTTTCTTCAAGGATCTTGGTGTACTTAGCTGCATTCATCTTTCCCTCTATCAGGACTAGTCACCGTGTTTCCGCTGCTGAAAAACATCCCCACATCATGATGCTGCCACCACCATGCTTCACTGTAAGGCAAGGCAAGTTTATTTATATAGTGCATTTCATACACAGTGGCAGTTCAATGTGCTTTACAGAGGTAAAGGCAAAACAGTAAACAATAGAAAATAAAATTACATAAAATAAAGGGGGCAGAAGAGAGAAAAATAAAAATAATATAAGAATTAAACAATACTAGAAATAAAGTAATAAAATGAAGTAAAAGTTCAGTAAAAACAGCAGAATAAACTGGAATAAAAGTTAAGTAAAGTTTAAAACATGCAAAGACTGTAAAAGTTAAGTAAAGTTTAAAACGTAAAGATGATGATATTTATTACTTAGCAGAAAGCATCTGAGAACAGCTTGGTCTTTACTCTAGATTTGAAGCTGCCAACAGCAGGAGCATTTTTGATGTCCTCTGGGAGTTGGTTCCATAGCTGTACTGCATAGTAGCTAAAAGCTGCTTCACCACACTTTGTTTTAACAACAGGTTTTACCAGTAAATTTTGCTGCTGCGATCTGGTAGATCTGATTGGGTTAGGCCACTGCAACATATCAGAGAGGTAATTGGGCCCTGTACCATTTAGAGATTTGTACACCAGCAGCAATACTTTAAAGTCAATTCTGTATCTTACTGGAAGCCAGTGAAGGGACCTTAGAATTGGAGTAATATGCTCTGTTCTTTTTGTTCGTGTGAGAACCCTAGCCACTGCATTTTGAATCACCTGAAGTCGTTTGATGGTCTTTTTTGGCAGGTCTGTGAAAAGGCCATTGCTGTATTCAACCCTACTAGAGATGAAGGCATGTATAAGTTTTTCCAGATCATTTTTTGACATAAGTCCTCTTAGTTTGGAAATGTTTTTTAGGTGATAAAATGCCGATTTAGTGGTTGCTTTCATGTGACTGTCAAAGTTTAGCTCGCTGTCAATGAAAACACCAAGATTTTTAACCATATCTTTTGTTTTAATCCCCTTTGTGTCAAGAATAGTGGTAATCCTGAGTCTTTCATCTTTTTTCCCAAATAGAATTACTTCTGTTTTATCTGTGTTCAGCTGAAGAGAATTTTGTGACATCCAGTTGTTGATTTGGCCGATACACTGGTAGAGACTGCAGTGGGCACCCTCACGAAGATAGGCCCGCAGGATGATCCGGAAGCATTTCTCACCCTCTTTGAACTAGCGGCCGAGACGTGGGGATGTCTGCTCAAGCAGCACGTGGCGCGCCTCCTCGCACTCCTGACTGGAGATGCGCAGCTCCCAAAGCAGCAGCTCCCTGCTGACAGCCGACTGGCATATGCTGACTTGAAGAAAGCCATCCTGCACCACGTCGGCTGCACCCCAGAACAACATCGCCAGCGCTTCCAGATGCTGGCATTGGAGGAGGTTGGCGAGCCGTTTGCATTCGGCCAGCAACTCTGGGACACCTGCCGGCGGTGGCTGACGGTGGAAGACCATGACGCTGATGAGATCATCGATCTGGTGGCATTGGAACAGTTTATCTCTCGACTTCCAGAAGGAACGGTGGAACAAGTCCAGTGTCATCGCCCAGTGTCACTAGAACAAGCCATCGAGTTGGCGGAGGACCATCTGGAGGCAGTTCCGATGGCAGGCAGATGAGGCGTCTCTCCTTGCTTCTCCTCTCTCTCTCCTTTTTCTCCCCTCTCTCTCTTTCCCCTCCCCACCCCATTCCCCCACCGCAGAGGCAGCGGCTGACTCCTCTCCAGCCGGCCAGTCACACCTGTGGTGCCCTCCCATCTCCCCCTTCCGTGTCTGTGTTGTCTCCTCCTCAGGTGGAGAGGGAATAGGTGCAGAGGGAAAGCCTGGAAAGGTGTGCTGGTGCAGTGGGGAGTCAGAGCATTTCCAGAGTAGGAGCTCTGCAATGGAGGTGGGAGCTGTGATCCGGATCCCTGATGCACCAGAAACTGCCCCCGATCGGGCCGGAACGTATCGCATACCAGTAAGTGTTCAAGGGGATACATATCACGTGTTGGTGGATTCTGGTTGTAACCAGACCTCAATCCACCAAAGCCTGGTTCAAAGTGAGGCATTGAGGAGAGCACAAGTGGTGAAGGTGTTGTGTGTGCACAGGGATGTTCACAATTACCCTCTAGTGTCCATCCATATTCTATTCCGGGGCCAAATGCATATAATTAAGGCGGCGGTTAACCCTCGTCTCACCCACTCGTTAATTTTGGGAACTGATTGGCCAGGGTTTAAAGAATTGATGGAACACATAATGAGAGGTGGGTCCTGCAAAAATACGTCACGGGAAGCTCCAGGTGCGGCATTGACTGGGGAAGCTGTCACAGAGCCATTTACATCAGCAGCGTGTCAGGGTGATACTAGGATTGAGGAGCACCCCACCCCTCCCCCCTCTCTCGGGGATTCCTTTGGGGATTTCCAGTTAAAGCAATCGTGAGATGAGACTCTGCGGCATGCAGACCAAGTGAGAGTAATCGATGGCCAAACTCTCCAGCCGAGCGCGACACCGGCCTTCCCTTATTTCGCTATTATTAAAGATAGGTTATACTGAGTGACACAGGACACTCAAACTGGAGAACAGATAACTCAATTGTTGATCTCAAAGAGCCGTAGGGAACTCATATTCCATGCGGCTAACTTTAATCCCATGGATGGACAGTTAGGGCAAGATAAAACACTAGCCTGAATAATAGCCCAGCTCTATTGGCCAGGGATTCGCGGGGATGTCAGTCAGCAGTGTGCGGCATGCAGCGAATGCCAATTAGTAAATCCCGCAGCCACTCCAAAAGCACCTTTGCGCCCTCTCCCTCTAATCGAGACCCCATTTGATAGGATTGGTATGGATCTCGTTGGGCCATTAGATGGATCAGCATGGGGATATCGCTTTATTTTAGTTCTGGTGGACTATGCAGTGTGATAGCCGGAAGCAGTGCCTCTCCACAATATTTCTGCACACAGTATTGTGGAAGTGCTCTTTCGTATTATCTCCTGGGTTGGGATTCTGAAAGAAATCCTGAGAGACCAAGGCACTACATTTATGTCACGCACAACTGTATGGGTTATTGGGGATTAAGTCTATCCGCATCAGTGTCTATCACCCACAAACGGATGGCTTAGTCCAAAATGAGTGGTTTTAATCAAACACTCAAAAACATAATTTGGAAATTCGTAAGTGAGGATGCACATAATTGAGATAAATGGTTCGAGCCCCTGTTATTTACAGTACGAGAGGTCCCACAGGCCTCCACAGGGTTTTCATCATTTGAATTATTATATGGATGTAAGCCTTGTGGCATCTTGGATGTGCTATGGGAAAATTTGGAGGAGGGCCCTTTGCCTAGCAAGAATGAAATTCAATACGTTCTCGATCTGCGTGCAAAACTCCACATACTCACGCACTTAACCCAAGAGAATTTACGGCAGGCACAAGAACGTCAAATCCAGCTGTATGACAGGGGCACGTGCCTTAGAGAGTTCACACTGGGAGACAGAGTGCTCGTGTTATTGCCCACGTCGAGCTCCAAATTAATCACCAAGTGGCAAGGGCCCTTCGAAGTCACACAGCGAGTCAGGGACGTTGACTATGAGGTGAGGCGAACAGATAGGGATGGGGCATTGCAAATTTACCACCTCAACCTGTTAAAACATTGGAACGGGGGGTCCCCGTGGTGTTGGTGTTGGTAGTCCTGGAGAAGGTGGAGCTGGGGCAGGAGGTAACCAAAGTAACATCTCAAACCACTCCGGTTTTTCTGATGTGTTCTCACTGCTTCTCGGTCATACCCGCCTCATAGAGCACCACACTGAGACACCCCCAGGGGTAGTAGTGCATAGCTACCCTTACCGTTTGCCCAAACATAAAAAAAAGTGGCTCAGGATGAACTCAAGGGCATGCTCGAAATGGGCATAATTGAGGAGTCCCACAGTGACTGGAGCAGCCCAGTGGTCCTGGTTCCCAAGACTGATTGGTCGGTCCGGTTCTGTGTGGACTATAGAAAAGTCAACGCGGTGTCTAAATTTGATGCATACCCAATGCCTCGCACTGATGAGTTACTTGATCGGTTAGGCACTGCTCACTTTTATTCAATGCTGGATCTAACAAAGGGATATTGGCAGATCTCCTTGACTCCTCTATCCCAAGAGAAAGTGGCCTTTTCTACACCATTTGAATTACACCAATTTGTCACCTTTTGGGTTATTTGGAGTGCCTGTTATGTTCCAGCAGCTCATGGACAAGCTCCTCCGCCCTCACGCTGCCTATGCAGCCGCATACCTGGATGACATAATCGTTTATAGTAATGATTGGCCATGGCATCTGGAACACCTGAGGGCCATTCTAGAGTCGCTGAGGTGTGCGAGTCTCACAGCTAACCCGAAAAAATGTGCAATTGGGGGGGTGGAAGTATGGTATCTGGGTTTCCACTTGGGTCATGGACAGGTGCATCCCCAAATTAACAAGACTGCAGCAATTGCAGCCTGCCCGAGACCAAAAAGGGGGTGAGACAGTTCCTGGGGCTGGCTACTATTGTAGGTTCGTACCTAATTATTTGGACGTCACCAGCCGGCTGACTGATCTCACTAAAAAGGGAACACCAGATCTGGTCCAGTGGACAGAGCAGTGCCAACAGGCTTTCACCAAGGTAAAGGCTGCACTGTGTGGGGGCCACTTTTACGCTCCCCTGACTTCTCTGTCCCCTTTATTTTACAGACGGACACATCGGACAAAGGGCTGGGGGCCATTCTGTCCCAGAAGGTGGAGGGTGAGGAGCGTCCCGTGCTGTACATCAGCCACAAGCTCTCTATGCGTGAAAGCAAGTACAGCACCATTGAGAAATAGTGCCTGGTGATCAAGTGGGTGGTCCTCACCCTCCGATACTACCTGCTGGGGTGCCCTTTCATCCTCTGTTAAGACCACACATCCCTCCAGTGGCTCCACCGCATGAAGGATGCCAATGTGCAGATCACCCGTTGGTATCTCGCCCTCCAGCCATTTAAGTTCGAGGTGGTCCACAGGCCGGGGTCGCAGATGGTGGTGGCAGACTTCTTGTCCCGTCAGGGGGGGTGTTTGTCCCCTGCAGGCTAGATGGCCTGAGTCGGGGGTGGAGGTATGTGGCAGCGGGGGTGTGGCGGGGGTTTGTGAATGGAGGGCGGGGCTGGGGAAGGTGAGTGGCTAAGTCATTACACCTGATGTCAATTAATGTGTGTGTTTGTTGCAGGGATGGTGGAGCATAAAAGGAGGGGGAGAGCAGAGAAGAGGTCTCTCCCGACCAGAACACGTGTGTGTGCGTGGGTGAATGAGTAAAGCTGGAAAGCTGAACAAAATAGCTAAAAATAAAGTGTATGTGTGAACATCAACACTCGCCTGCCATGCTTCTGTGCTCCACCCACATCAGGATCTGTCACAGTTTGTTTTTTTGTTTGTTTGTTTGTGTTTGTTGCTTGCTTGTCTTTTTCCAACATGCCTCAAAAAGTAGTGAACAAATTTTGATGAAATTACGAGGAATGGTCTGCCATGGGCCAAGGAACAATTGAATAGATTTTGATGTAACTCAGAATGTGTATGTGGAGTCAGGATTTTTTTTCCCCAATGTAACTCAAAAAGTACTGAATGGATTTTGATGAAATTATCCTAGGTTCAAGTGCTTTGATATTGATGTTGATAATATATGGCTTGGCAGAGGTATGTACTCTACCGAATGCCCTTCTAGTTCCTCATGGGCCGACCATGACAGTGTACAATTATCAAATACACAGCTTCAGTAAGAAGAATGAGCTGCTGTATGGCACTGAGATGGGGCAATCCCAGGATACATCATCTGGCAGCTACTCATGCCCCAGGAACCTGTAGACTGTCCAAAAAGTAGTTAAAATCCTCCTGTTAACATTGTTCAGCTAATGACTGTCCACTACTTAGATGCATGCCCTGCTGCTAAGAGGCCAACTAAACATTTACAATCTTCTACTGCTTTGGTGAACTAGAGGAGCTCCACATGGGCTGATCATCAGAAGAACCAGAACAACACAGGTGTACTCTAAGTCTTCATGTCTTGCATTACTTTTTAAATGGACACTCACAAACCAAGTACAACCCTGATTCCAAAAAAGTTGGGACAAAGTACAAATTGTAAATAAAAACGGAATGCAATGATGTGGAAGTTTCAAAATTCCATATTTTATTCAGAATAGAACATAGATGACATATCAAATGTTTAAACTGAGAGAATGTATCATTTAAAGAGAAAAATTAGGTGATTTTAAATTTCATGACAACAACACATCTCCAAAAAGTTGGGACAAGGCCATGTTTACCACTGTGAGACATCCCCTTTTCTCTTTACAACAGTCTGTAAACGTCTGGGGACTGAGGAGACAAGTTGCTCAAGTTTAGGGATAGGAATGTTAACCCATTCTTGTCTAATGTAGGATTCTAGTTGCTCAACTGTCTTAGGTCTTTTTTGTCATATCTTCCGTTTTATGATGCGCCAAATGTTTTCTATGGGTGAAAGATCTGGACTGCAGGCTGGCCAGTTCAGTACCCGGACCCTTCTTCTATGCAGCCATGATGCTGTAATTGATGCAGTATGTGGTTTGGCATTGTCATGTCAGAAAATGCAAGGTCTTCCCTGAAAGAGACGTCGTCTGGATGGGAGCATATGTTGCTCTAGAACCTGGATATACCTTTCAGCATTGATGGTGTCTTTCCAGATGTGTAAGCTGCCCATGCCACACACACTAATGCAACCCCATATGGTATCATCAGAGATGCAGGCTTCTGAACTGAGCGCTGATAACAACTTGGGTCCTCCTTCTCCTCTTTAGTCCGAATTACACGACGTCCCTGATTTCCATAAAGAACTTCAAATTTTGATTCGTCTGACCACAGAACAGTTTTCCACTTTGCCACAGTCCATTTTAAATGAGCCTTGGCCCAGAGAAGACGTCTGCGCTTCTGGATCATGTTTAGGTTACGGCTTCTTCTTTGAACTATAGAGTTTTAGCTGGCAACAGTGGATGGCACGGTGAATTGTGTTCACAGATAATGTTCTCTGGAAATATTCCTGAGCCCATTTTGTGATTAACAGTACAGAAGCATGCCTGTATGTGATGCAGTGCCATCTAAGGGCCCGAAGATCATGGGCACCCAGTATGGTTTTCCGGCCTTGACCCTTACGCACAGAGATTCTTCCAGATTCTCTGAATCTTTTGATGATATTATGCACTGTAGATGATGATATGTTCAAACTCTTTGCAATTTTACACTGTCGAACTCAGTGGTGGCTGGTAGTCTTTCAAACAGGGGAGGCTGGTCGGTTACGATATGTCCAGATTTTAAAAGAAAAAAACACATCAATTTTGCCCATACTCTTGCCTCTGATCTGGCAGATTGCTGGTTTACGCACTTCCTGTTTCCTGAGTTGTTCGCGCCGAGTCCTTTTTCCCGTGAGTGCCGGTGTTAATTACTAATCCTTTTTTAACTTTTTTCCTATAAATAAATTTCCAGTATCCTCTTCATTTTTATTATACTGTCGCTTTCATTTTTGTACTTTTCACTTTCGCTTTCCTTTTTCCGTTTTTTTCCCCGTTTTTTTCTCTTTCTTTTTTCGGAAGAACGCCGAGACCGGAAGCTTTCTTTTTCTCTCCTCCTGTGTAAAGTCCACAAGCGGAGGCCATCTGATCTGCTTTAATATCAACAGATCTTCATTTAAGGTACGTGAATCTTTTCATCATGGCACACCTTCAGCCTGTTCAGTGTGCTGAGTGCAGGATGTTTAGTCATTCTTCCTCCGTCACTAGCGATAGCTCTATTAGCTTTACTTGTGATAAGTGCAGATTAGTTAGCTCTCTGACGGAGAAGATTTCAGTGCTAGAAGCGCGTGTCCAGGCTTTAGAGCAGGTTAGTGAGCGTGAGAACAGTGCAGTTTCTGTTAGGGAAAGTCTGGACACCCTAGGTGGAGTTAGCAATCCCCCAACTCCGAATGGGTGACGGCTCGGCGGCATAAGCGTAGAGCCAAAGCTACCGCTGAGGCTCGCCCACGGGAGCACCACTCCTCTCCGCGTCACGTGTCGAACAGGTTTGCTCTCCTTAGTGATGCACCCACTGAGAAACCTGAAAGAGCTCTGGTTATAGGGGACTCTATCATACGGCACGTGAAATTAGCTCAGCCTTTAGGGGCACCAGCAGCTTTAGTCAGGTGTATACCGGGAGCCAGGGCGCCGGACATAGCAGGTAATCTTAGGGTCCTAGGCAAGCACAGGTTCTCAAAGATAGTTATCCATGCAGGAGCTAATGATATACGCCTTCGTCAGTCTGAGGTTACTAAGAGTAACTTTGTAGAGGTGTTTAAATTAGCGAAGGCGATGTCCGATGCTGTAGTATGCTCTGGCCCCATCCCAATGCGGCGTGGCGATGTAGCTTACAGCAGGTTATGGTCGCTGAACTGCTGGCTGTCCAGGTGGTGCTCTGAAAACAGTGTGGGCTTTATAGATAATTGGGCTAATTTTGAGGGCACTGCTGGCCTGTTAGGGCGGGACGGTATCCATCCCACTCGGGAAGGTGCTGCTCTCATTTCCTGCAGCATAGGTCATAGTCTCAGAACAGGCCTAGTTAATTTCTGACAATCCAGAGCCAAGGCCAGGGAGCAGACGAACAGGCTAAACCGACTGTCTGCTAGCTGCACAGAGTCGTCACTCAGGGCCCACTACATCGAGACTGTGTCTGTTCCCTGAGCTCAACAAAAAGGTAGAAATTTTCAGAGAGTTTGTTCCAGTAACCTAATCAATATAAAATTAGATCAGACTGACTGTACAGCTGCTGCCAGCACCTTTGATCTAAAGGTGGGGCTATTAAATATTAGATCTCTTACATCTAAAGCGCTAATGGTTAATGAACTCATTACTGATCAGGAGTTTAATGTATTGTGTTTAACAGAAACATGGATTAAGCCAAATGAATATATAGCATTAAATGAAGCGAGTCCTCCTGGATACAGTTATATACACCAGCCTCATCTAACTGGCAGAGGAGGAGGCGTCGCGGTTATTTATAACGATTATCTAGGTGTAACACACAAACCTGGTTATAAATTTAATACATTTGAAGTTCTTCATACTCATATAATGTATGTAGCCTCGAAAAATAAGTCTACCCAGTTAATTCCATTGCTTATTATTTACAGGCCCCCGGGGCCATATTCTGAGTTTCTTTCTGAATTTGCAGATTTTATCTCAGACCTGGTTATTTCCTTAGACAAAGCTTTAGTTGTCGGAGATTTTAATATTCACTTCGATAACCCAGAAGACCCTTTAAAAACAGCGTTTGTGTCCATCTTAGATTCAGTTGGGATTAAGCAGAATGTCATAGGACCGACCCATAATGGTGGTCACACCCTTGATCTAATACTAACATTCAGATTAAACGTAGACAATATAGTCATACTTCCACAGTCTGAAGTTATCTCAGATCATTGTCTCATCTCATTCAAAATATGTCTGAGTAATAATATATGCACCTCACCACGCTACTGTATTAAACGTACTTTCACGTCAACTACTGCACAGAGCTTTATAAATGATCTCCCAGAGCTGTCAACTTTGATTGGGTCACTGTCAGCCCCTGCAGAACTTGATCAGGCAACTGAATGCTTAGAGTCAACATTCCGCCATACTTTAGATAATGTAGCTCCTCTAAAAAGGAAAATGGTCAGAGACAAAAAATTAGCACCCTGGTATAATGATGACACTCGCACATTAAAACAGACCACTCGAAAATTGGAACGTAAATGGCGTCAAACAAAATTGGTAGTGTTCAAATTAGCTTGGAAGGAGAGCTTCCTGAAGTATAGAAAAGCTCTTAGTGCTGCGAGAGCAACATATTTCTCCTCCCTAATAGAAGATAACAAAAATAATCCTAGATTCCTATTTAATACTGTAGCAAAATTAACCAGGAATAAGTCCACTATCAACACATGCACACCTGCAGTATGTAGTAGCAACGACTTCATGAATTTTTTTAATGACAAAATTGAGAATATCCGACAAAATAATTTAAGGTTAGACAATGAAAGTGACCTTGTAGTTAACAATATAACTGTATCAGATCATCAGTTAGAATGTTTTACTCCCCTAAAAGAAACTGAATTACTTTCATTAATCTCTACATCAAAAGCCTCAACTTGCGTACTAGACCCTGTCCCTTACCGACACATCTATTCAAACAGATAATGCTTGGAGTAATTGAACCGCTTCTAAAAATAATAAATTCTTCTCTTATGATTGGCTATGTACCCAAATCCTTTAAACTAGCAGTTATCAAACCCCTGATTAAAAAACCTGACCTTGATCCCTGTCAGCTGTCCAATTATCGGCCAATATCAAACCTCCCCTTTATCTCCAAGATCCTTGAAAATGCTGTGGCACAGCAGTTATGCTCATATTTACATAGGAATAACATCCATGAGGTGTATCAGTCAGGATTTAGACCTCATCATAGCACAGAGACAGCACTGGTTAAAGTAGTAAACGACCTACTGTTGGCGTCTGATCAGGGCTGTGTCTCGCTACTTGTGTTGCTTGACCTTAGTGCAGCATTTGATACCACTGATCATTCCATTCTTCTGGATAGACTAGAAAATGTTGTGGGAGTTAAGGGAATGGCCCTCTCCTGGCTCAGGTCTTATCTAACTGATCGTTATCAGTATGTTGATATAAATGGTGATATTTCTAGACGTACTGAGGTAAAGTTTGGTGTTCCACAAGGTTCTGTCTTGGGTCCACTGCTTTTTTCTCTATATATGTTACCTCTGGGCGATATTATTCGTAAACATTGTATAAGTTTCCACTGTTATGCTGATGACACACAGTTGTATGTCTCTGCAAAACCTGATGAGAGACACCAGCTTAATAAAATTGAGGAATGTGTTAAGGACATTAGACACTGGATGCTTATAAATTTCCTTCTGCTTAACTCTGACAAGACTGAAGTACTTGTGCTAGGACCACATACAGCTAGAAGTAAGTTTTCTGATTACACAGTAACTCTGGATCGCCTTTCTGTTTCTTCACGTGCAGCAGTAAAAGACCTCGGAGTGATTATTGACCCCAGTCTTTCATTTGAAACTCACATTGATAACATCACCCAGATAGCTTTCTTTCATCTCAGAAATATTGCAAAGATAAAGTTAATGTCATTGCATGATGCAGAAAAACTAGTCCATGCTTTCGTTACCTCCAGGTTGGATTATAGTAATGCCTTACTGTCTGGATGTTCCAATAAGTGCATAAACAAGCTCCAGTTAGTTCAAAATGCCGCAGCAAGAGTCCTTACTAGAACTAGAAAATATGACCACATCACACCTGTCTTATCCACACTGCATTGGCTCCCAATCAAATTTCGTATTGATTATAAAATACTACTATTGACCTTTAAAGCACTAAATGGTCTCGCACCACAGTACCTGAGTGAACTTCTGCTCCTTTATGACCCGCCACGCCTACTTAGATCAAAAGGTGCAGGCTATCTGCTGGTACCTCGTATAGTGAAGGCTACATCAGGGGGCAGAGCCTTTTCTTACAAAGCCCCACTGTTATGGAACAGCCTTCCAAGTAATGTTCGGGAATCAGACACAGTCTCAGCATTTAAGTCTAGGCTGAAAACATATCTGTTTAGTCAAGCCTTTTGTTAATGGTGTTTATGAGGTAAAGGAGTAGATCTGGAGGGTCCTCAGACATAGTGTTTTGGTAAACTGGGATGTATGGATGCTGTCAGTCCCCACTCGCTTGCTCACTCGAGTTTGTTGACGGTGTAGTGGCTGGCTGCTTTATGTCCCGGGGCTCCCTCATGCCTGTGTTACCTTCTGGCTCTCTCCTTTTAGTTATGCTGTCATAGTTAGTTGCCGGAGTCCCTGCTTGTACTCGGTGCAATATGTATACTGTTCCTACTTATTCAGGTGACATTGGGCATACCTAACCACCTGTGTTTTCTTTCTCTCCCCCCCACCCCAAATCTGTCCCTCTGAGTTACATCCCAGATAGCAGAGGGTCGTTGATTCGACGTGGAGTCATCGGCATGTTCTTCGACCTATACGCCGTCGAATCACCGTCGATCACCGACGTTGATTCAGCACCGCTTTGCTCATACGAGTTTCCGTTGAAACGACGTTGAAAAGTGGCTGGTGGTCGACAGAGAATAGACCCCCTTTCACCCTTTATTCAACTACGTATTTCGGTCGATTTATAGTTGAATTTTCGGCGATGATTCATCCAACTTTACTTCCTGTTTTATGTACAACAGGAAGGCTACAAATTAAGCAAAACAGGCTAAATTAAACTAGCTAACAATAAAGCATCGGGGCTCTTGCCTAGGATGAACACACACATGCATACTTCAACCATGAAAGTGAAACTTAATTTATATCAATGTGCGTAGGCTACGTCCTGTTTAATGTACAACAGGATATAAAAATGCATGCAAAAATGCACCTCTCCTAATGTTTGTCAAGCTATCTAATGAGGCATAACTTTTTAACATTTATAAGGAACAGAACACACTTGAACAAGTTCTTAGAAACATTTTATGATTTATTTATAATTGTGGCCTATTCCTCCTCCTATTTCCTGACCTGTACATGGAAACAGAAAAACATAACCAAAATTAATTTGATGCAGCATTGATAAAGAAAGTCAGCAGTAGGCTATGGGTTTCTAAATGCCACCCTACCTCATTATTTGGACATGGGGAAAAACTATATTTAAAATCCAAAGAGGGATGGAGGGAGGAAAATTAAAACAAAAGAAAGAAATGAAATATAGAGTAGAGAATATTTGATAAAATTAAGGATGTTTTTATTCAGTAAACATTTAAAAAAATGTTCTACAACACTCTAGCCTAGTGATTTACCAGTAACAAAATAGACTTGAAGTATTCAGATCCTCTCTGCATAAAGCAGCTAAATCCTCTCTCTGTCTCCCGGCAGAAAGCTCCTTGGTTTGCTTGTGTCTCAATCACAGCTGGTATTCTGTAGAAAGACTTCTTTCCCATCAGCTTTGTTAGAACACCCTAACACAGCACAAAAGTTTACCATTGTAGGTTTATGATGAACCAAGTGCCTCGTGGGTTCACATACCGCGCGCTGCCGTTATTTCCCCCTAATCACGAGTTTGTTGGTCTTCCAATGTGGCGCAGGGTTTGTTTACTTCCGGTTTCGGGTGACGTCAGTGAAAGGGGTCTAATGGGGGCATTACCGCCACCCACTGGATTGGGGTGTAAAGCAGTCTGAACAAAACGTGTAAACATAAACATAGGAGAAATGAACCCGTTTTTCTAACTCGTCCTCACTTAGTCTACTTTTCTTTTTTGATTAGTCTGGATTTGATATTGTAAATTTAAATGTGAATCAATGTATATTCATCGGACATGAACAAATTAATAAATCTTGAGTAATCTTGAGGGGCGTGTGTGTCCGGGGCGCGGTGTCGCGGGGGGGGGATCGAACGAACCCTCCGATCCCCCCTGGCTACGGGCCAGTTGCTCATCCTACCAATGTTGAAAACTGGCCGGCAGAAGTGACGATGGTTCAACGTCGTATATTCAACCTTCTCTGACGGTCGACAGATCAACCTTTACCCACGTTGATTCAACGGTGATAAATCGACCCTCTCAGACGGCGGAGAAATCGACGTTTCACGGCGCCGTTTCAACGTTGATTTTCTGACGTATGACGGAAACCGACCATTCTGACCAAAACTCTACGTCGTTTCAACGACCCTCTGCTATCGGGGATGGAGTCAACAGGAAATCTTTTGGTGGAGACGGTGGGGACCTCGACTGGCTATCGTAGCCTGCAGGGAATCGGCCGTCAGACATTCTGTCGCATGTCCCAGACCCGGTGAAATGTAACTGAATTGTCTTGGCCAGGCCTAAGGGTCCCATCTGCATCTCATCATTGCTGAGGAGTGTGCTCCCATCACCCAATCAAGCATCCAGCCAGATCAGGTCATGCTATATTTTTTACCATATTAACATGCCATTGTGTGTTATGCCTGATGTAAAGACTCTCGTCTCTGCGAGCCTACCACACAGATTTAATACTTGTCATTTTTAGGGCATACCTATCAACGTGTTTTCTTTCTCTCTCCCCCCCCCCCCCCCCACCCACCCATCTGTCCCTCTGAGTTACATGTTGATCCTGGGATTGAGATGCTGGCCTCTTCTGCCCCTCGGACCTGCTTTGTCCATCCTGGTGCCCTGTGTCTGGTCGGAGTTTTATCGCCCCGCTCCTGTGGAGGACGGCCCCATGAGGACAGTTGAGGGTTATACCTGTTAAAACTGTTAATATTATAGTCAGGCTGTCTGTTGTTGCCCAAATGAGGATGGGTTCCCTTTTGAGTCTGGTTCCTCTCGAGGTTTCTTCCTCATGTCGTCTGAGGGAGTTTTTCCTTGCCACCGTCGCCACAGGCTTGCTCATTGGGGATAGATTAGGGATAAAATTAGCTCATGTTTTAAGTCGTTCAAATTCTGTAAAGCTGCTTTGCGACAATGTTTATTGTTAAAAGCGCTGTACAAATAAACTTGATTTGTTGGCAGGGTCACAAACTGTGAAATAGCAGGTTCTTTTGGCCCATTAGCCTACTGTCCAATATACATGATGGTGGTGTTGGGGGGGTATATTTTAACATTTTATATTTTAAAATTGTGGCATGTGGCATGTTGTTTAAAAATTGATCATTATTGAAAGCAGCTCTTTGTCAGGAACCTCAGCAGTAACAGCAGAGTGTTCTGGAATAGGCACAAGCACTGATCTTGGGGAGCCAAACATAGAGCTGGGTGCCACACATTTCATTCAATGACACTTTCCCTATATTTTACTTATTTTGACTGAGAAATGTTTTATTGACAAATTTTGATAACCCTTCACTTTTAATCCAGGTCTGTAGTGTGAAATGTTCTCGGCTGTGTTTTTGTTTAAAAATGTTTTCCAAATTGTAGCTGTGTATAATTCATATCCAGAAAAATATATATTCCAATATAATACAACCCCAATTCCAAAAAAGTTGGGACAAAGTACAAATTGTAAATAAAAACAGAATGCAATGATATGGAAGTTTCAAAATTCCATATTTTATTCAGAATAGAACATAGATGACATATCAAATGTTTAAACTGAGAAAATGTATCATTTAAAGAGAAAAATTAGGTGATTTTAAATTTCATGACAACAACACATCTCAAAAAAGTTGTGACAAGGCCATGTTCACCACTGTGAGACATCCCCTTTTCTCTTTACAACAGTCTGTAAATGTCTGGGGACTGAGGAGACAAGTTGCTCAAGTTTAGGGATAGGAATGTTAACCCATTCTTGTCTAATGTAGGATTCTAGTTGCTCAACTGTCTTAGGTCTTTTTTGTCATATCTTCCGTTTTATGATGCGCCAAATGCTTTCTATGGGTGAAAGATCTGGACTGCAGCCTGGCCAGTTCAGTACCTGGACCCTTCTTCGACACAGCCATGATGCTGTAATTGATGCAGTATGTGGTTTGGCATTGTCATGTTGGAAAATGCAAGGTCTTCCCTGAAAGAGACGTCATCTGGATGGGAGCATATGTTGGTCTAGAATTTGGATATACCTTTCAGCATTGATGGTGTCTTTCCAGATGTGTAAGCTGCCCATGCCACACGCACTAATGCAACCCCATACCATCAGAGATGCAGGCTTCTGAACTGAGCACTGATAACAACTTGGGTCGTCCTTCTCCTCTTTAGTCCGAATGACACGGCGTCCCTGATTTCCATAAAGAACTTCAAATTTTGATTCATCTGACCACAGAACAGTTTTCCACTTTGCCACAGTCCATTTTAAATGAGCCTTGGCCCAGAGAAGATGTCTGCGCTTCTGGATCATGTTTAGATACGGCTTCTTCTTTGAACTATAGAGTTTTAGCTGGCAACGGCGGATGGCACGGTGAATTGTGTTCACAGATAATGTTCTCTGGAAATATTCTCATAGGCGGTTTTAAACGGGGGCCAGAGGGGGCCAGTGCCCCTGTAAAATTGCTCCTGGCCCCTGTTGTGGCCCCTGTGCTGAACAGATAATAAGATTTATTAATTTCGACGTGCGCTGGCTCGAAGATCGGAACTGACATGACGGAGTGTTCTACACGGACTCCTTAAAGCGCTACACGCACACTGTTACCTGCAGCAGAAAGACCAGCAGCAGCGCGAATTGTAAACTTTGGACGTGAGTGATAACAGCTGTCACGTCCGAAGTTTTTTGATTGAAAAGCCATCAGATACAGTAGCGTTGACACGTTTCACTGAGCCATATAAAGAAGTATTTTTTGAGCTCTTTAGACTATGCAAAATAGCTGTGGCAGTCCCAGTGAGATCTGCCTCTTGTGAGCGGAGTTTCTCCACTTTGAAACTGGTGAAGACCTACCTCCGATTCACCATTAGTGAGGAGCGTCTAAGCAATCTTGGTGTGCTCAGCATTGAATCCAGAAGGTTCAAGGCTTTGAACCTTGATGCATTTGTAGACCGTTTCTCAAGGAGTCACAATCGCAGAATCTTGTTGTTGTAGTGTTTCAGCCTGCTGTGAATGCTATAGGGTGATTCTGAGACCACTGTATGTGAATTTATTTTTTCTTTCTATTTTTCCCCCCTGCTGTACATAAAGAGTGAGATGACAGTGTGATTTAGATAAAGATAGTGATTGTACATTCAAGTCTCATGCTGTGAAAAAGAAAATTCATTCATGCTGTGAATTTAAAAAGTGTCATTGGACAGATAAAAGGTTCATTGTATGCAAAAATAGAAATCTTATTTTACAAAAAAGAGAAACATGGTTTTAAGATTTATTGAGCACAATTTATTTTATGTTTAGGCTATTGAGACAGAATGTTTATCTCATTGTATTTATGCTCAGTGTATTTTGTTTTGGTTTTAAATAAACTAAACAAAACATTTTGAACGCTTAAATATTGCCATGTTTTTTCCTTATATGTGCTGAAAAAACACTGGCCCCACCTCGGCCCCCCTAGTAATTTTGGTCTAGAACTGCCACTGAATATTCCTGAGCCCATTTTGTGATTTCCAATACAGAAGCATGCCTGTATGTGATGCAGTGCCGTCTAAGGGCCCGAAGATCACGGGCACCCAGTATGGTTTTCTGGCCTTGACCCTTATGCACAGAGATTCTTCCAGATTCTCTGAATCTTTTGATGATTTTATGCACTGTAGATGATATGTTCAAACTCTTTGCAATTTTACACTGTCGAACTCCTTTCTGATATTGCTCCACTATTTGTCAGCGCAGAATTAGGGGGATTGGTGATCCTCTTCCCATCTTTACTTCTGAGAGCCGCTGCCACTCCAAGATGCTCTTTTAATACCCAGTCATGTTAATGACCTATTGCCAATTGACCTAATGAGTTGCAATTTGGTCCTCCAACTGTTCCTTTTTTGTACCTTTAACTTTTCCAGCCTCTTATTGCCCCTGTCCCAACTTTTTTGAGATGTGTTGCTGTCATGAAATTTCAAATGAGCCATGTGACGGACTAAAATGCAGTAAATGTCACTGCTCAGATAATATCTTAGACTATTCTAGATTATCCTAGACCAAAATGTGTGTGAGCCAGAATATGCAGCAAAACTAATTTAAATGTAACAATATTTATTAACAAAAACACATTAAACAACTACACAGTCTACACTAAAATAAAAATAATACAATACAAAATTATTTCACTAGCCTGGGATGCTTAAAGTCCGTCACTGTTATATCCAGAATGAAGCGCTAATCCTGTCTGTGGTAGAGAGATCCAGTTGATTACAGAATCCAAAGAGTCCTGAGATGAAATATTCCAACTGCGTTGATGATTTTAGCACAAAACACAAACTCAAAATGTCAACAAACAGCGACGCCCAGTTGTCAGATCAAATGAGTGTAAGCATGACGATAACAATGTCACTAGTCCAGATGTAAAGTCTTCAATCACCAAACTATAATAGTCACAGATGTGGCATAGCAGTCCAGTATAGCAGACCCAAGTGAATCCTTCCCGACTGACCGTTGACTGATCCTTATATAGGTGAGGGAGAACTTCCTGGAATGGTCTCAAGACCTCCGTGTGATTCACTCTATTTCCTGTTCTTTAGAGCTGGAGCGGAAGTGCCTGCCTGAATATGAAGTTTAATGGTCCATCACTGTTCACAATACAAACATTGTGTGCTAAGAAATGAGTAGCCAGTGTTTTCAGTAAACATGTTCTAAATACAGATCTCATAAACACCTTGGCTGAGCATAAACACAAACAATAAATGACTCATCCAGTTATATATAATAGCAAAACAATAAGCCAACATGAGTTAAAAATAAACATGCCTTCGTCACACCTCCCTCCATAAAGGAAAAAAGTTAGAATTTATGACAACTTTTTAGAACATTAATTACATGAACGAGATAGGGCATCTGCACATACATTATCAACACCACGAATATGCTTTACATTAAGATTATACTCTTGTAACAACAAACTCCAACTTAACAATCTTCTTATTTTTCAATCTATCAAGAAAGATTAATGGATTCTGATCTGTATATACAACAATAGGTTGACATGATGCCGAAACATAGACTTCAAAATGTTGTACAGCTAAAACTATAGCAAGAGCTTCTTTCTCAATTGTTGAATAGTTCCTTTGATGAACATCAAACTTCTTAGAAAAATAACAAACAGGATGTTCAATACCATTATCATCTACTTGTAACAATACCAGCTCCAACATCACTTGCATCTACAGCTAAGCTAAAAGGTTTTTCAAAGTCTGGAGCTTGTAAAACAGGTTTGGCACATAACAAAGACTTAACTTTATCAAAAGCTTTCTGGCAGGCGTCTGACCACACAAATTTTTTCTTTTTCTTTAACAAATCTGTAAATGGCGATGTAACATCAAAGTTTTTTACAAAATTTCCTATAGTAACCTGCCATACCAAGAAATCTCATAAGACTCCGTCTATTTTGAGGTACTGGAAAATTTACAACACTTTGAACTTTTGCTTCAATTGGTGCCACTTTACCATGTCCAACAATATGTCCTAGATATGTGACACTAGCTTGACAAAATTCACTTTTAGCCAAATTAACAGTTAGATTGGCTTCTTGTAACCTTTCAAAGACCTTACGCAACAGGTTGAGGTGTTGTTCAAATGCATCACTGTATATCACAATGTCATGTACATACACCTCTACACCCTCAATGTCCGAAAGACATTTGTTCATCATTCTCTGGAAAGTAGCAGGAGAATTTTTCATCCCAAAGGGCATTACATTATACTGATATAAACCCTTAGGTGTTACAAAGGCTGAAATCTCCTTAGCCCTCTCTGTCAGTGGCACACACCAATACCCTTTCAATAGATCACATTTTGTAATATACTTTGATTTACCAAGCTTATCAATACAATCATCCATTCTTGGTATTGGATAAGAATCAGTCTTCGACAGAGAATTAACTTTCCGATAATCTGTGCAAAATCTCACAGAACCATCTGGTTTTGGTGCGAGAACACAAGGTGACGCCCAGTTACTCTGACTCACTTCTATAATACCATTTTCCAGCATAAATGAAACCTCTTTGTTCATAACCTCAGCTTTGTGAGGATTTACACGATAAGGATGTTGTTTTACAGGTGTTACATTACCAACATCAACATCATGCTGAGCAATATGAGTCTTGTTAGGTACATCAGGGAATATACACTTGTATTCTAACAGTAATGTTTTTAGCTTACATGATTCTGATGGAGAAAGGTGACTAAGCTTTACATCGAGATGATCTAATATCTAATAATCTAATCTTAATCTTAAACTTAATCTAATAATAAGAGTTACTAAGTCTTACAGGACAACTTTCTTTAACTTGGACACATGGACTAGGTTCTACATCAAGGTTTTTCTTACCACTGTCAACAGCTAACACCTCATCTGACCTTTGATGATAAGCCTTTAACATGTTAATGTGACACAACTGAGTTATTTTTCTATGGTCAGGGGTTCTAATGACAATCAACCTCATTAACTTTCTTAAGAACCTCATAAGGACCATGATATCTAGCCTGCAGAGGACTACCAGCTATAGGCAACAACACCAAGACCTTATCCCCTGGGGAAAAACTACGATCTCGAGCAAGCCTGTCATACAACCTTTTCATCTTAACCTGGGATGACCTAAGATTCTCCTGAGCTAATTCACATGCCCTGCATAACTTTTCCCTAAACCGAGACACATAATCCAACAGACTAACATCCTCAGAATCCTCCTGCAACCACTTTTCTTTCAACAACTTCAAGGGACCTCTCACTGTATGACCAAATACCAGCTCAAAAGGACTAAAACCTAATGACTCCTGAACAGACTCCCTAGCTGCAAACAACAACAATGGAACACCTTCATCCCAATCCTTCTCATTTTCAAAACAATATGTCCTGATCATACTCTTCAAAGTGGAATGGAACCTCTCTAACGCACCCTGGGATTCTGGATGATATGCACTGGATGTTATCTGCCTAGCGCCCAACTGACACACAACTTGCTGGAACAACCCTGACATGAAGTTCGATCCCTGATCTGACTGAATCTCCTTGGGCAAACCAACCAACGTGAAAAAATTAATAAGAGCCTTAACAATCTTTGGGGCTGTAATATTCCTGAGGGGAATGGCTTCTGGGAACTGAGTGGATGTGCACATAATTGTCAACAAATACTGATTACCTGACTTTGTCTTAGGTAATGGACCAACACAATCCACAATAACCCTACTAAAAGGCTCCTCAAACGCTGGAATTGGCTTGAGTGGGGCAACAGGAATTTTCTGATTAGGTTTACCAACCACCTGACATGTGACATGTTCTACAAAACCTAGATACATCCTGCCGCAATTTAGGCCAAAAGAAATGTCTCATGATTTTATCACAAGTCTTATTGACACCTAAATGACCACCCATGGGAACTTCAGGCGCCAACTTCAAAACTTCCTCATGATACACACTAGGAACAACAATCTGGTACACAACTGACCAATCCTCAGAAGCTGGGACCTCGGGGGACCTCCACTTCCTCATTAAAACACCATTTCTAACAAAGTACCCTACTGGAACTTTCAAGAGCTCTTCCTCTGAAAGAACTAGATCAAACAAAGAGGACAATTCAGGATCCTTCTCCTGCTCACAAACAAGCCTACTTTTAGAAAAAGACACTTCTGCCTTGGTCTTATTATTATCCTCAGAATCAGTAAAACGACCGTCAGGGACCTCCATGGAACCTAAGAATGTATCTGATAAATCTATAAGGTCATCGTCTGACTCAACAACAATATTCTGTTTTTCGACCATTTTCTTAGCCAGAGCTCTAGTCACCACACAAGAAGGAAACACACTAGGATTCTCTTCAACCAAAGAGTCAATCTCTAACAACGGGACTGGCTCACACACCACCCTGGGCTCAGCAACAACTTTGCCTCCTGCCAAATCATTCCCCAACAACAAAGACACACCCTTAACCGGTAGAGTGGGCCCAACACCAACAACCACGGAACCTGACACAATATCTGAGTTCAAATGTACCTGATGTAAAGGAACTGTCACAAAACCACCTTCAATACCCTGCGCAATAACATTCACCAGTGGCAGAACGTGAATCTAAAGGTAACACATCCTCCAACAGTAAAGACTGAGTAGCACCAGTATCACGCAAAATCTTAATGGGTACAGAGCTAGTTTGACCACACAGAGAAACAGAACCTTCAGATACAAAAGGGATAAACTCCTCCCTAATCTCAGACTTAGAAACAATGTGCTCAGGAACAAGGTCAGGTGATCTAATGGAACCTGGCTTATGTGAGAAGACAAATACATTAGGGTTTACTTCACTTTGCTGTTTCCTTTTTAAGGAATAACAATCAGACATGACATGACCGTGCTTTTTACAATAATGACACACAGGACCCGACACCTTTAACTGACCTGATACATAAGACTTTTTGTTTGTAACGTTCTTAGAACTAGAATCTTCACTTTTCTTTTGATCACCACCATCATTGGAACTACTCTTCTGTTTTACAAAGTCACTCTTTTTATGTGAACTAGAGTTGTGAGTCAACACATAATCATCAGCAAGAGCAGCAGCTTCATGTAAAGATTCAACCTTGTGTTCACACAAGTAAGTTTTGAGATCATCGCGAACACCTCTTAAACTCTTCACCCAAAATTGTTTGCCTCAATTTTTCAAAATTTTTACTATTACTGGAGTCACACCATCTGTCAAATAATGACTCCTTTTCACAGGCAAACTCCACAAAAGTGTGCTTTTCAAGTTTGTGATAACCTCTAAACTTTTGCCGGTAAGCTTCTGGTACCATCTCATATGCCTTGAGAATAGTTGCCTTTACCCCTTGGTAATCTTCACTTTCATAAGGAGACAAAGCAGTGTACACAGCTTGTGCTTTACCTTTAAGTACACTTTGTAACAAAATAGCCCATTTATCTATAGGCCACTCCAAACTTCTGGCAACCTTCTCAAAGTGCATAAAATATTTGTCAACCTCATCTTCATTGAAAGGTGGTACCAGTCTTACCTGCTTACTATAATCAAATCTAGACTCCACCGTGGCGACTTTTGTTTCCAGGTCCTTAAAACGTTTATCAGCTTCAATTTTCTTTAATTCAACCTCAAGCTTCTGTTTTTCAAGCTCAGCCTCAAGTCTCTGTTTTTCTCTTTCAGCCTCAATTTTTCTTTCCTCAGCCCGAGCCTGAATTCATAACTTTTCAAGTTCAATTTCCTGAAGCCGAAACTCTCTCTCTTTATCAGTCACCACAGAAGTTTCTAGATCATCCTTATATTCTGCTAAAACCTCTTGAGGCAATAAATCCTCATCAACCAAACACTCAACAATCAATTTAGTAATTTCATACTTTCTCATAGACCTTTTAACATCTATTTCTAAAATTCTGGCAACACCAATTAACTGATCTTTCTTAAATTTCCGTAAATCCTGGAGGGAAGGTGATTTTACAAAATCCTCAAGCTCAGCCATATTTTTGCTACATTTACTGGCTCAACAAATTTAATTTTATTCAGCTCCCGGACAAGCCCCCAATTTATATGACGGACTAAAATGCAGTAAATGTCACTGCTCAGATAATATCTTAGACTATTCTAGATTATCCTAGACCAAAATGTATGTGAGCCAGAATATGCAGCAAAACTAATTTAAACTTAGCAATATTTATTAACAAAAACACATTAAACAACTACACAGTCTACACTAAAATAAAAATAATACAATACAAAATTATTTCACTAGCCTGGGATGCTTAAAGTCTGTCACTGTTATATTCAGAATGAAGCGCTAATCCTGTCTGTGGTAGAGAGATCCAATTGATTACAGAATCCAAAGAGTCCTGAGATGAAATATTCCAACTGCGTTGATGGGTTTTAGCACAAAACACAAACTCAAAATGTCAACAAACAGCGACGCCCAGTTGTCAGATCAAATGAGTGTAAGCACGACGATAACAATGTCACTAGTCCAGATGTAAAGTCTTCAATCACCAAACTATAATAGTCACAGATGTGGCATAGCAGTCCAGTATAGCAGACCCAAGTGAATCCTTCCCGACTGACCGTTGACTAATCCTTATATAGGTGAGGGAGAACTTCCTGGAATGGTCTCAAGACCTCCGTGTGATTCACTCTATTTCCTGTTCTTTAGAGCTGGAGCGGAAGTGCCTGCCTGAATATGAAGTTTAATGGTCCATCACTGTTCACAATACAAACATTGTGTGCTAAGAAATGAGTAGCCAGTGTTTTCGGTAAACATGTTCTAAATACAGATCTCATAAACACCTTGGCTGAGCATAAACACAAACAATAAATGACTCATCCAGTTATATATAATAGCAAAACAATAAGCCAACATGAGTTAAAAATAAACATGCCTTCGTCACAGCCAATATTTGGCATGAAATTTCAAAATGTCTCACTTTCGACATTTGATATGTTGTCTATGTTCTATTGTGAATACAATATCAGTTTTTGTAAATTTGTAAATTTACAAAGAGATTTGTAAATTATTGCATTCCGTTTTTATTTCCAATTTGTACTTTGTCCCAACTTTTTTGGAATCGGGGTTGTATACTCAGCATAAACATTTTAAATAGATTCTATATTTTTGGTCCATCCATAGCATATTACTAAAGTAGCCTATTTACTGTTGTTGATGTGGGTCACTTGCTGTTAGCCAATTCACTTTCTCGTACCAGGAGAGCTGAAAGGAACGAGTATTATTCCCTACCTTTTTCACCAAGTCAATTTGAGGTGTTGGTCTATCCTGTTCTTTAATTTTAATTTTTTCCTTGAAAGGAAGACTGGCAAATGGCTTCGCTAAAATTAAATCAGCAATGCTTGGCATCCGTGCGCAGCTTTCTTGCTAGCTGACTAGCCCCCTCAAGTTCAAGTTCAGTCACTCAAATAAACGAAATTTCTGGAACTAAGATAGCAAACTTGACAACACTATATTTACACTTTATTTACAATGAAAATATATACAAACTAAAAAAGCTGGTAGAAACCGTATGTAATGAATGAAATCGAAATGTAAGCTGATCTCTTACAATACACCACACCACTTGAGAATCCACATGGGACTGAACTGAAATTTACCGCTGCCTGTCTATAGTTGAAACAAGCTGTCAATCAAAGAAAATATCTGGCCGCTTTCATCAATCACCAGTCTCCTCGTGGAAACTGCCATGTCCCTCCCACTGTGAGGCTGGGAGTCCGTAGGCGGGCATTTTCGCAGTATTTGTCCAATAACCGTCTTGCATTTTGAGATTGAAAAGTGCATAGCTCCCAAATGCCATTGAAGTCCACTGAGGCTGGGAGTCCGTGGGACTCCGTGGGCGGGCGTTTTCGCAGTATTTGTCCAATAATCGTCTTGCATTTTGAGACTGAAAAGCGCATAGCTCCCAAATGCCATTGAAGTCCACTGAGGCTGGGCTGCATCGCGCTGTCACGAGGGGGAAAAACTCATGTGCACATTAGGCGAACTGGGTAAAGTTATAATGGAATGATTTCGCACTGTAGTTGGGTTGAGCACATATTTCTATGATTCTGGATCTGAAATAGCAATGTTATAACTTATAACATTGCTATTTCAGATCCAGAATTTTTAGAGGAGGCTGAGCCTCCCTCGTTGTCTTAGAGCAATCGCCCGTGGTCGAACTCCTTTCTGATATTGCTCCACTATTTGTCGGTGCAGAATTAGGGGGATTGGTGATCCTCTTCCCATCTTTACTTCTGAGAGCCGCTGCCACTCCAAGATGCTCTTTTTATACCCAGTCATGTTAATGACCTAATGAGTTGCAATTTGGTCCTCCAGCTGTTCCTTTTTTGTACCTTTAACTTTTCCAGCCCCTGTCCCAACTTTTTTGAGATGTGTTGCTGTCATGAAATTTCAAATGAGCCAATATTTGGCATGAAATGTTATCTATGTTCTATTGTGAATACAATATCAGTTTTTGAGATTTGTAAATTATTGCATTCCATTTTTATTTACAATTTGTACTTTGTCCCAACGTTTTTGGAATCGGGGTTGTAAATATTGTCACAGCCAGGATCAGCGAGATCAAATTTGAGTAAGAAGAAGACAGAGAGAGCCTTTGTTATCACATACATGTGATATGGCACTCCTGGAGCAAACAGAGTTAAATGCTTTGCTTAAGGGACCAAGAGTTGGAGCTTGGCAGAACTGGGGCTTGAACCCCCAACCATCTGACCAGTATGCAAGCACCTAGCCAAGGCAAGAATATGACTCCAGCTGCCAGTGGAGCAGCTGCACCTTTGGGTTCCCATGTGCTTCTACAGTGTCTGGCACAGAAAGGAAATTGATGTAGCAGGTCTGATCAGAGACAGAACAAAGGATTACGGTAGTACATCAGGACCAGCTCCACCTCTATCGCCACCCTGTCCTGCTGAAGGACAAGGTATAGCACTTCAATGTCACCACATCATGTTTTAAAGTTGCCTGGTGCCATTTCTGTTATTCTGGATAAACTACTCAGTGGGGTCACTGACTAATCTTAATCTTAATAAATTCTCTTCTATCAATCACAGGGTATTTCATCCAGTCATGGAGAAATGACGCTTTATGGAGATGCGTGGTAAATAAAATAATTTGCGTCCTGTGTTAGTTGTGTTTCAGTAAAAGTGAGGTAACGAATGTTATTACCTGTTTAATCAGGACCTCAGTTGACTCACTCAAGCACTTCCTGTCCTCATTAGCATGCTGTGTCAAGGCTAATAGTGTACAGTCTGGAATTAATACTTTTCCATCCTGAGATTAAATAACCTAACTGTGGGGAGTCCGTGTATGCAGAAAATATGGAGGATGAGTAATTCAGCGGTTTCTTTAGCTGTGGGAAGCTTGGGCAGAGGGATGAAATGGACTGTCTTGGAAAAATGGTTGATAACTGTGAGGATGCATGTGTTGCCACCTGAGTTGGGGAGTCCTGTGACGAAGTCCAGGGCGATGTGAGACCAGGGTCGATGAGGAATTGGGAGGGGTCTTAGCAAGCCAGCAGGGGGTCGATTGGCTGTCTTGTTCCAGGCACATGTCGCAGGCTGCCACAAACTCCTGGACGTCTTCCTTGATGGATGGCCACCAGAAGCGCTGTTGGACGAGCGCCAGGGTTCGAGCAGCTCCTGGGTGACAAGCCAACTTGGAGCCATGACCCTACTGCAGCACCTGGGTTCGCACAGAACAGGGAACAAACAGATGGTTAGGTGGTATGTTGCTTGAGTTACCTTCACCGGGGTCCTGCTCCAGAGCCTTCTGCACGAGCGTCTCAACCTCTAGAATGGCGGCTCCCACCAGGCAGCATGGAGGAAGGATGGTCTCGTGTGGCTTGGACTCCTCTTGGTGGGAAGAGAACATCCTGGACAGGGTGTCGGGTTTGCTGTTTTTGGAGCCTGGGTGGTAGGAGAGCATGAAGTTGAACCAGGAGAAGAAAAGAGACTGACGGGCTTGATGGGAATTGAGACATTTGGCAGACTTGAGGTACTCCAGGTTCTTATGGATGGTCCAGACTAGGAAGGGGAGATCCGACCCCTTGAGCCAGTGCCTCCACTCCTCCAAGGCTAGCTTGATGGCCAACAACCCTCTGTCGCTGATGTCGTGATTACATTCAGCAGGGGACAGCCGGCGAGAGAAGAAGGAGCAGGGGTGGACCTTGTTATCGCTGGCCCTCTGGGAGAGAATGGCTCCGACCCCAGACTCGGAAGCATCGACCTCCACGATGAACTGCTTGGTCGGATCGGGTATGGTGAGAATGGGTGCTGTGGTGAACTTGTGCTTGAGCATGGAGAAGGCTTTCTCTGCTTCCTCCCCCCACTTGAACTTGGTCTTAATTGAGGTCAAGGCAGTCTGGCCACCGTGCTGAAGTCACAGATGAAACGCCTGTAGAAATGAGTGAATCCCAGGAAATGCTGGAGCTCTCGTCGTGAGGATGGGGTAGGCCAGTCTGCGACTGCCTCGAGCTTGAGGGGGTCCATCTGGATCCTAGGCAGGGAGATGATGAACCCCAGAAACGAGACAGAGCTTTGGTGGAATTCGCTCTTTTCCGCCTTGACAAACATCTTGTTTTCTAGCAGGCACCGGAGGACCTGCCAGATGTGGCCCCGATGTTCCTCCAGGGAGCGAGAGAAGATCAGGATGTCATCCAGGTACACGAAAATGAAAATATTAATAAAGTCCCTTAGGATGTCGTTGACAAGTGCCTGGAAGACTGTGGGCGCTTGGTCGGGCCGAAAGGGACCACGAGGTACTCGTAGTGGCCAGTGGTGGCATTAAAGGCTATCTTCCACTCATTCCCCTCCCTGATCCTGACAAGATGGTAGGCATTGCATAAGTCCAACTTGGTGAATGTCTTGGCTCCCTGGAGTAGTTCAAAGGCCATAGACATGAGCGGTAGGGAGTAACGGTTCTTAATGGTGATGGCATTGAGACCTCGATATTCAATACAGGGGTGGAGCAACTTGTCCTTTTCCATGAACAAAAATCCTACCCCTGCTGGGGAGGAGGAAGGGCGGATGATCCCAGCTGCCAGAGACTCGGAGATGTACTTCTCCATGGCTTGCCTTTCAACGGGAGAGAGTAGAGTCGCCCTTTGGGTGGCGCCATCCCAGGCAGGAGGTTGATTCCACAGTCATAGGGTCTGTGAGGAGGGAGGGACACTGCTTGGGTCTTACTGAAAACAAGTCTTAAGTCCAGATATTCCAGAGGCTGCGGTGGTTTGGTGGGAGGCAGAGCGGAGTTCAGGCAGGAAGCTAGGCAGGAATGGCTCCAGCCTAGGATGGTATTATCGGCCCAGTTTAGGTGGGGGTTGTGCTGCGTTAACCAGGGTAATCCTAGGATGATGGGTACATGGCGGTTGTTCATGACGTGGAGTTGGATGGGTTCAGAGTGGTTGCCAGAAATCCTCAGGATGAGTGGGGTGGTAAAGTGGGTGATGGTGGTCAAGCCATTGAGTGTCAGGACTGTGAGAGGGACGTCGAGGGCGAGTAGCGGAATTCCCAGACGCTTGGAGGTGGTGGAGCAGATCAGGTTCCTGTCCACCCCTGAGTCAACAAGAGCCTGGAGATGGTGATGCTGGTTGTCGTGGATGACGATGACAGGGAGTAACGGTCAATCAGTGGGGGGCTGGTTCAAAGTGTTGCCCACCAGGGCCCCTTGATTCACTGGTGGTCTCGTTCCCTTTAGTGGGCAGGCTTGGCAGATGTGTCCTCGCTGACTGCAATAGAAACAGGCCCCTGTGCTCCGCTGGCACTGTCGTTCCTCTGCTGACACCTGACCCTGGTCTACCTGCATGGGTTCGACAGATGCAGCGGGGGGTGGAGAGGAGGTGAAGCTGGGGCGGTTCTTCTCTGTCCTCCATTGCTGAACCCGGGCATTGATGCGGTTGGCGAGGTCCATGAGGCTGGAGAGGTTCGACAGCAGTTCCCGCAATACCAATTCATCCTTAATGGCATCAGACAGGCCGTGCAGGAATGCGTCGATCTGGGCACTCTCGTTCCAACCAAACGATGTCGCCAACATCCGGAACTCGATGGCATAGTCCGAGGTAGACCGGGACCCCTGCCGCAGCTCCATGAGCCCTCTAGCCGCCTCCCGGCCAGACAGAGAGCAGTCGAAAGTTCGCCTCATCTCCTCAGAGAAATCCTTGAAACAGGAACAAAAGGGTGCAGCAGTGTCCCAGACCGCCGTTCCCCACTCTCTGGCCTTGCTGGTGAGGAGCGTGATTGTATATGCTACCTGGGAGCGTTCTGTGGGGAAGGCCAGAAGTTGCAGTTCTAGGCTCAAAGAGCATTGAGACAGAAATGATCTGCAAGTACCTGGTTCTCCATCGTAGGGCTGAGGTGCTGGAAGTCTCAGTTTGTGGAGAAGAGCAGTGGCCGGAGCTGAAGTAGGAGACGGCTGGGCAGGGGTAGGCACGGCTTGATAGCGCTGCATCTGTGTGGTGAGGAGGTTGAGTGAGTTGGACAGGGTGGCGAGGTTCTGGGTGATCTGCTGGAGGTCTTGTTGATGGGTCCCGAGGAGAGTCCCTTGCTGCTGGATGGCCGTTCTCAGACGGGTGAGTTCCGCTGGATCCATGCTGGCCAGAACGTACTGTTAGGGGTGGTGAGATTAGGATCCAGAAGCAGAACACACAGGCAGTAATCCAATGAATAATGAGATTTAATCCAGGGAAAGGGCGTGGCAAAAAAGGTCATGGCAAAAACAAATGGCAAAAATAGTCCAGATAAAAAGAGACAAAAAACTTGACAAAAACACAAGACAGACAAAGACAAAAATGCTACAGCAAAAAAAAAAACATAAACAAGAAAAACAAGAAAACAAGAAAAAACCCTAAGCGCAAAAACCATGAAAAAAAACCCTTCGTGCAAAAAACATGAACTAGAAAAATAGCTTGAGCAAAAACCATGAAACACAGAAACGGCTAGAATAGCAAAACGAGACGTTCTGGCAAAGTCAGGGTCTGAGAACGGCTTATTTATACACAGCAGAGAGAACCAGGAAGTGAAATGCAGGCTAGATGGAATTCCTGTCCCAGATCTGGATTAGCGCTGACCTGGGACATAAGTAATCTCCGGAGTGGAAGTCCGGGGCGGAGCATGACAATTTTCCATCAGTTATTTAAGAAAGTAAAAATGTAACATTCTAGACTCATTGCACATAAACTAAAATGTTTCAAGCATTTTCTATTTTAAATTTTGATAATTACAGCCTACAGCACAAAAAAAATCTCAAAATATTAGAATATTTCATTCTGAGTTTGAGTAAAAACAGTATAAATAATGTGTACTTCTCGGTCTAGTTCAGTATACACAACAACAATGTTAGGTCAGAGATTCACCATCTCTTCCTCTTGCCCCAACTGGAGCGATCACACCCTCGCAGATCGGTCCCTTCGTGTCACCCAGAATTCTGGGGCGAATCGTGAAACAGACAGGAACCCAGAAATTAGTTTCACCGTCTTTATTCACAACTTCGCCAAAGATGAGAGAATACAGAAAGCTTTTATACCGTGTGTGTGTGTGTGTGTGTGAGTGAGGGTGTGTGTGTGTGTGTGTGTGTGTGTGTAGACTTGCGTGCGAGTGAGGAGACCTTGGATCAATAATAAGCAGTATGTTCTTACACATTTCATATCAGCAAAATGTTCTGATAGAATGTTCAAACAGATATCAAAGATATCAATATTATGCAGCAATATGTTCTTACGATAGTAATGGAATTTTAAACAAAAATACTGTTTCTAGCTGAACAGAGGGTCACAGAATAAATTAATGCCTTCTTGGTCATTTTAAACAAAAATACTGTTTCTAGCTGAACAGAGGGTCACAGAATAAATCCTTTACAATTCCCCTCTTTGATACTAGATTAGACTAGTATCACACCCCAGTATTCTGTGTAACAGCAGGATAATATACATTGGGGTTTTCCCTGCGTGGGGGGGTATAGGTAAAAACATTCATCATATTATATATCCTATCCACCAAGCATCTAAAAATACAGGGTCCAAAAAGAAGAAACAAAAGGAAAACCACAATCACTGGTACACACATAGATAAAGTCGCAGTCCATTTCCCAAACAGTTTAGAGAACCATATCCACCCAGCTGAGTCTCCATGCTTGTCATGCTCCAGTTGTTGAGCGATCTGTTTCATTTGATGTATGGCTGCACCTATTTCACCATCTGGGCTGTCATTAGCAGGGACAAAGGTGCAACAGCTTTCTCCAACCATAGCACAAACACCCCCCTTTTCTGCCAACAAAATATCAAGGGCCATATGATTTTGAGTAGTCATTAGGTGCAGGGCAGTTAATTCAGTCCTAATACCGTCTACAGCTCTAGTGGTTTCATTAACAAAGCTGGCTAAGCGATAACGTGTTATTTCTACTTCCCTCCACAGATCAGATACGCCAAACTGAGGAAACAGCGACGTCCAGAAACGGTGCCATTTAGAAGTAAGCTGATGTGCCGGGGGTGGGAAAGTACCATAGACATCTCGTTTCTGGCGACGAGCAGAGAGGGGATGGAGAGCAGTGATAGCGTTCTTGAGTTGTATGGGAGCACAAACGCCTGACCAATTGATGGGAAATGAAACAAAGAGGTCAGATCTATTACCGCAGTACCAGTACCAGTTTAATGCTAATTTAACACCAGGATAATTATTAGGGTGCGGCGGAACACAAGCAGGATGAGCCCTACACGTATTATTGACATACCCGATGCTGTTGCGTGTGCAATTAGTTAGCGGAGGGTTACATTGTCATGAATTTTGGACCCAGCGAGGACATGGAGAGGTGGTGGAATTCTGATCATATATGTGATTACATCGAGAATTAGGAATTTTTCCCAAATACACGCTACTTCCTTCAGAGTAATTTGTTCTAAAATAGTGAGGGAAAATGAAATTAGAGGGCATATCGACCTGCAGAGTAGT